>NW_024420251.1:989439-1094904 GCF_014898765.1 Herpailurus yagouaroundi | reverse complement strand
GGCGGGCGGCAGGAGGCCTCCTCGGGGCGCGGGGGCCTCTGCCGCCGGCTCCCGGCAGCCCAGCGTGGAGACCCTGGACAGGTAAGCGGGACCCGGGCCGCCAGGGCCTCCGCGCCCCGACCCCCGCGGGCCCCGCGCGCCGCGCCGACGAGGCCGGGGTGGGGCGTGCCCCCCTCCTTGCCCCCCTCCTTGACCCCTCCGTGCCCGGCCGGGTCCCTCCCACCCCCCAACGAGACCCCGGACCCTGCCCCCACGTCCCAGGGCCGCGCACCTGGCCCACTTCCGCCTCGCGGGCTGGGGCTCCCTGCACCCCGAGGGGCTTCGCCGCTGTCAAACCTTTTACGTTCCCCTTCCAGCCGCACCTTGGAGACGCGGCCACCCGGCCCTTGGGGGGAAATTTCACCCGGGGGCTCTCTTTTAGCGCGACCTTCCCTTCTGGGGTTGGAAGACCAAAATCCCGCCGTGCTGCTTTGGAGTCTTTGATGGTGGGGTTGGGAGTGGGGACTGGGGCACTCAACCCCGTGGGTGTTGGAGGTGGTGCAGATGGAGGCAAAGTTACCCTGCTTTGAAAAGCTGGGATGGAAAACTTTCAAACTGCTTCCGATGCAAGAACACACAGTCGTTTACTTTCAGCCCTTCACATTTTGAAGGAACCCGGTTGATTGTTTTCACGAACACAGAAGCCTACCACTGGTTCTTAGGCAGTTGCAGAGCCAATATCAATCAGAAGTATAAACTGACCACGTCCAGCCGGGAGGGCCACCCTAAGGCTCCGAGGACAAGGGATGGGTTATCCCGTAGCCCAGAATATCCAGTTTTCCCACATGTTGGCCATTCCGCCAAACGGGGGGGGCGCCCCCGTGCGGTTAGGCAAGGGATAGTGTGGTAAGGCAGCTGGGTGAGTGTCAGATGCTCGTTCTTGCCTGTGTTAGTCATAGCAGTGAGCTGAACTTTGGGGAGTTTCCTGAAGCATAGGAACAACTAGAAACACTCCCTTTGTTTCTCCCTCCGTGTAATTACAATGTAGTCTGGTAAATCAATGAGCCTAGTGATCAACTTCACTGAGAACTAATCACAGCTAAGGTAGAACGTGGAGGGGTCAGGGTTCCACTCATTTGCAGACATTCTACAATGTATGAGGACCTGGAAAGTTAGATGGGGTTTGCTCTCTGGATTACCATTTAGTGAAGAATGCAAACAAACCAGTAATTTAAATCGGATGTGGTGAGTGCTAGGGTAGAGGTCAGCACAGAAGTGCTCTGGATGGGGTGCGTGTGCATGGGAATCATCTGAGAAGCTTTCTAAGAGCTCCACGTGAGCAGGCCCCACACCTAAGGCTTCAGGAGTTAATATTTTTCAAAAACCCTCTGCAGACTCCATTGTGATGCACTGCACTGTGGGCACACGGAGGTGGGGGTGCTTGATTTATTATTTAGTCTGGGGTGGGGGGTGGGACACTATGGGCAGTTAAGGGAAGGAGGCCTTCTGAGGAAGCTGACATTTGAAGTGAGTGGTGAGGAATGAGAAGTTAGCCAGGGGACAGGGTGGGGAGGGCTTTTTGGCCTAGGGAGTGGAATGTGCAGTCATGCAGGCGATGCTGGATATGCGGAACTGGTAACTCCAGAAGACATGTGGGAAGGCGGGGGCCCGATCTCGAAGGGGCTTGGGTGCCTTCCTAGGGAATTGTGCCATTATCTTCTGCGCCGTGCTTCTCAGAGCCTGATTTTGTGTACCCTGTGTAGGAATCACCTCCAGTGTTTGATGTAAATGCAGAGTGTTGGATCCCACCCTAAGTCTAGTCAGTCCACATCTGGGGTAGAGCCTAAAATTTTGTACTTTCGCCAAGTACCTGTAGCTGCAAGAAGGTTGGTCCAGGTGGTCTCTCTTGCCCAGGATGGTACTGGCTTAGTAGTTGGGCTGGTATGATTAATAACAGCGTCGTCCTTCAACTCACCATAGTGTCTTGGTTTGGAAAGGAAATTAAATGGTCCCTTAGCGATGGGGATCACGAAAGGATTTCCATCAGGTGAGATTTCCATCAGGATGGGATTGACATTTGAGAACATTTGCTCTGCGGAGGTGTGGTGAATAGACCGGAGGTGGGCAGTCTTCTTGAGTAGCTTATGGAAAAGCTAATCACTCACTTATTATGTGAATCTGAGTGCCTGCTCTGTGTCAGGCACTGTGTGGGGCCTGAGGATTTGGCAGGCAACAGACACACAAATCACTGCCCTGGTGGAGAGTATGTTTGGTGAGAGACAGACAAAACACAAGTAAACTGTATCTTCTGTTAGGTGGTGGCAGGTGCTAGGGGGACAAAGTAAGTTGGGAGGGGAGGAGGAGGTGTTGGGGGTCTGCAGTCTGGGGGCAAATTGGAATGTGATGTAGGATGGTCAGGGAAAGTCTGGCTGAGAAAAGTGACATTTGAATAATGCCCCTAAAGAAGGAAGGGGTCCAGTCATACAGATATTAGGGGCAACAGCATTCCAGGCACAGACCTGTGTACCCTGGGGTAGGAGTGTGAGTGAAGTGTGCCAGGATCAGCAAAGAGACCAATGTCGTTAGTAGAGAGGGAGCTAGGAAGAGAGCAGTAGGGGTCGAGGTCAGATAGGTCACAGGGGCAGATGGTGGAGAGTCATGGGGAGCTACTGGGACTTTTGAAGCCGAGGAGTGACATACTCTGGTGTAGATTTCAGTAAGCTCTCTGGCTGCTGTGTGGCCGACAGACTGAAAGGGGAAGGGGTTGAAGCAGAGGCACTAGCAAGTAGGAGACCACTATTGTGGTTATCCAAGGGAGAGAGCATGGTGGCTTACAGCAGAGGGGTAGAGGACAGGAGATGTTGTCAGGTTGTGGATATAATTTGAGGAAAACCCACAGGGTAGAGCCAGTATGGTTTGCTGAAGATTGGTTGTTGGATAGGAGGGAAGAATCAAGATGCCAAGAGTTTTGGCTTGTAGGAAAATGGTGTTGCAGAGATGGAGAAGCCTTTGAATGGAACACAGGAAATTAGCAGGGTCTCAGGTCTGGACATAGTTACGAGATGCCAGTTGTATATCCCAGAGCAGAGGTCAGAGAGGTGGTTGGTTTATGTGGGTTTGGAGCTCAGGGGTGTTGTCTGAGGTGGAGACCTGAATTTGGGAGTCATCGGCCTAGAGATAGGGCCTAAATTCAGGCGACAGGAGGAGAACAGAGTGGTAGGTGTGTGGAAGAGGGTCTTGCAATGGGAATTGAGCAAGGTGCATTGTCATGATACCAGCCCATGGGAGTGACATGGCTTGGTGAGTGAGTGTGAGAGTGAAGTGAAGTGGGGGGTGGGCTCCAAGGTAGACTCCAGCTTTTGGGTGTGGGGTACCCTGGTAACTGGATGTGCCCTTCCCTGACTTAGGCAACACAGGGCTGGGAGAATGGGTTGTGTGCTGAGCCACCTGTGCTGGCTTCGACAGGTCGAGTTGGCAGGCTCTCAGGATCGACTAGGACAGATGTCTCATTGGATTGTGGGCATCCAGATCCGGGGAATCCAGGTTGGAGAAACAAAGCTGGGCTCTCCCAGGCTGCGAGTGGTTCTTTTTTTTAAATTTTTTTTTTAACGTTTTATTCATTTTTGAGACAGAGAGAGACAGAGCATGAGTGGGGGAGGGGCAGAGAGAGAGGGAGACACAGAATCTGAAGCAGGCTCCAGGCTCTGAGCTGTCAGCACAGAGCCCGATGCGGGGCTCAAAGTCCCACACTGCGAGATCATGACCTGAGCCGAAGTCAGATGCTTAACCGACCGAGCCACCCAGGCGCCCCTGCGAGTGGTTCTTAATACCAAGAGTGAGGTGGGAGATTGTACAGAGGGATCCTGGCCTGCCTTCTTTGATCTGTTGTCACGACAGACTGTGATTCATACTCTTCTTTGAAGAGTGACTCACAGAGTGGCACCTGGCTCTACCCGCCAGGTTCAGCCTGGCCCCCAGGGACTGGGGAGCCCTCCCCTCTCCCCTGCATACTGTACTTCATGACAACAGAGCTGCGGTCCTGCAAGAGGATGTGGCTTGCTGAAGGTCGCAGAGATAGCTGGTAACAGGAACAGGACTCAGAGCCAAGCCTGCTGTCTAGCAGCCCAGTGTGCCATGCTGTTTGTGACTGTGTTGGCCAGGACACTTCTGGTTGTGAGTGACAAAATCAAATCACTCTAGCTTGAGCCAAAAGGTCAGATCTCGGCGCACATCACTGCTGCACACGAGGAAAGATGGCAACGGGCACACTTGAAGCCGGAGCTGCACACAGCGTTGTCGGGACTCCTCCTGTCTTGTCTCTTCTTGTCCTGCTCCTTATCTCTGTGGGTTCCTCAAGGTGCTGGGGGAGAGGAGTAACCTACAGCAGTGCCGGGGGTGGATCTGTGCAGCTTGGGATCTGAGAGGAAAGCCTGGGACTGGCCTGGCCTGGGTCACTCCCCTGCAGGTGGGCTCAGGAGGAGCAGGGGGTCAGCCCCCCTCTGCCTCCCGAAGAGCATCCTGTGAAGTGGGGAGGGGCGGGCCCCCCACAGTAGATAAGGGTCCTTATCAGAAGGAGGGAAGGATGTTGGGCGGATGGTAGCAACAGGTCACCCACACTGGGTGACCAGGCGGGTTCCTGCTATTAGATTTGCAGTCAGGGGTGGGTGCTGGCAGCGTGACAAGAAGAGTGGGACGTAACCAGAAATAAAGGGGACTTAGCCTTTAAAAACGAAACTAAAGGGTGCCTGGATGGCTCAGGCGGTTAAGCATCTCACTCTTGATCGTGGCGCAGGTCACAATCTCACAGTCATGGGATTGAGCCCTGCTTTGAGCTCTACACTGACAGTGCAGAGCCTGCTTGGGATTCTCTCTCTGCCCCTCCTCTGCTCATGCTCTCTTTCTCTCATAGTAAATAAATACACTTTTTCAGAAATGCTAAAAGAAAACTGAAAAAGAAACTAAAATCCCTCCTCTTTCCCTCCTCTCTTCTTTTAAATTGTACTAAATAGGTTCTTGACACATGATAGGAATGTCTGCCCGTTCATTGCATGTTTGAACTTATGTTTGCAGACCCACAGCTAACCACTGGGCTCCCTTAACCAGAGGCTATAATTTAGATCACTAGTAGAGAACACTGGATATCTTCCTTTCACTATTTAGCTTATTTTACATACTGCCTAGGGGTTCCAGTTTTTTTTTGTCTTTCTAATACATGAATGTGGGTTTAACTAGTGATGCGATTTTTCCAGGTCTGGAACATTCTTTAGAGTGAAAGCCACCTGCAGGGTAAACTTTCATAAGCATCTTTTGCCCTTCCTTCAGGGCTGCGATGAGGAGCCTCATTCCCTCACGTGATTCCCGCACGCTCCTAGTCTGCTTATGTGTTCCTTTAAGTCAGGTGGACACAGCCTGCTCACTTACCAGTCATGGGACCTTGGTCAAACGCTGGAGTCTCACTCTGGTCATCTGTAAGATGGGTCACTATGAGGCCCACGTTTCCCTTTAGAGCACCATGCAAGTGGAAGATGCCATTTTCCTTGCATTGTCGTGTTCTCATATGGGGCTGGAGTCTGTGGCGCTGGCCTCCGCTTTGCCTTCCGGTTCAGTGAGTTTGGCACTGTTGGCTGCGCCGTGTCTTGGAAGCCTCAGTGAAGCTGGAGCCAGGCCCGCCGCTTTATCGGGCATGTCACCTCTGTGCCGCAGTTTTCTCACCTCAGAAACACGTTGGCTACTCCCTGCCTCCGTTTCACACTGTGGTCGTGAGGCTCTGATAGCCCAACAGACCGGAAGAGCCTTCGTGAGCTGTCAGCGCACTGACAGAAATGCAAGGTGGCATGACGACTGTGTGCAGGATGGCATTTGTCTAGTCTGTTCTTTTTATAGTCACATCATCAACTCTGTTCCCTTAAAAGTCTATTTGAAAAATACAACACCATAAGATAAATATTTCGCTTTAGAATTAATATCTGTGTACATTACATTAACAATACTCTGTACAATTGTAATATAGTAAAATTCCATTAAATGATAGAGAATAATATGCCTAACTGTCTAACGCCTAGACTCTTAAACTTAGAACAATTGGTTGATTCATTTTAAAATCAACCTGGAACCTAATCTTACTTCCTGGTTGTCAGTATTTCAGTTCTTATATTAAATGTAAAGATAACCAAGTAGTCTGTTTGTTTTCTAAAAAAAGAAATGTACATGTATCCCCAGTCAGTACTCATTTTTTTTTTTCATGGAGAGCTGACGTCTTAAAATATTTTAATCACACTATTTCTTTTAGTCCTACAGGATCACATGTTGAATGGTGTAAACAGCTTATAGCTGCTACAATTTCTAGTCAGATTTCAGGTTCAGTGACATCAGAAAATGTATCCAGAGACTACAAGGTAAGCAGCATTGAGTCCTTAATTCATTTTCAATGTACCAAGAAGCTTTGCATTTTTAATTTCAGTGAGACTTTGGTCCCTTGATGTTCAACAGACATTTGTTTGGGAACAAGGGTGAAAGGTTCTCGTTCTCTGTTGTTAGATCTGAACTTTAGAGGAGAACTTTTACCAGGATCCACTAGATGTACTCATGGTTTTCAATTGAGGGGAAAAGCTGTCTTTAGATTGCGATCATTTTTCTAAAAAAATCTAGTTCCATTTTGTTATTTTATTACATATTGTATTTTTACCTTTTATTATTACAAAATGCCTCTATTTTCCTCGATGGTATTCTGAATTTCAGAAAACGTCTAATGGACCATACTTCCCAACTTCACAGTTTGTTTCTGTATTTAGGTGTTCCCAGTGGGTATTCAGCACTAACACGTGGTACTGCAATGTAAAAACAATTGCACAACTCCAGACTATTGTATGGGCAGCTTCGTTTTTTAGTCCTTAATTTGGATTCTCTGTTTATTGTAAAGTTAACAGTGATAAGCTCCTTGTCAGCAGAAACAGGGGCTACTTCCCCAGCACGATCCTGGAATATAACACGTGCTCAGTAAATACTTGTTGAATCGATTAACAAATAAAAAATGTATGTGCTCCATCTTTGTTAAGGGTAAGACTAACCTTGTTTTAATGTCAGTCAACGATTAAGCCATGCTTACATTGCAGTAATGGTGTTTGCTTGAATTGACGTTTCAGTTTCTTTTTTATTTATTTTTTTATTTTTTTTTTTTTAAATTTTTTTTTTCAACGTTTATTTATTTTTGGGACAGAGAGACAGAGCATGAACGGGGGAGGGGCAGAGAGAGAGGGAGACACAGAATCGGAAACAGGCTCCAGGCTCTGAGCCATCAGCCCAGAGCCCGACGCGGGGCTCGAACTCCCGGACCGCGAGATCGTGACCTGGCTGAAGTCGGACGCTTAACCGACTGCGCCACCCAGGCGCCCCTGACGTTTCAGTTTCTTATAGTTATCTTTGCCTGCTAGTAAAAGAGAATTGATTTTCACAAGTATAGGTGAGCTTCATTTAGTATCGCGGACTACCCTCAGTCAACAGTCTCTCAAAATCATGGTTCTTGCCAGGTGCCAAGGCTTACAAACAGTTCAAGAACTACAATAAAGATCCTAATTAATTCTTTTTATTTTATTTTTATTATTTTATTTTATTTTATTTTTTTAACGTTTATTTATTTATTTTTGAGACAGGGAGAGACACAGCATGAACAGGGGAGGGTCAGAGAGAGGGAGACACAGAATCTGAAGTAGGGTCCAGGCTCTGAGCCGTCAGCCCAGAGCCCGACGTGGGGCTCGAACTCACGGTCCGTGAGATCATGACCTGAGCTGAAGTCGGACGCTCAACCGACTGAGCCACCCAGGCTCCCCTAATTAATTCTTAATACATGCTCCTTGCTTAAGGGCTCTGGCCTCCGTTCCTCTCCTCTCTATGTCATAATGCACCAAGTGCAGAAAGTGACTCAAGAGGCCATGTAATTGAAATCTGGCTATCCTGCTGTACTTGCTTCATCCAAGCCATCCAGTGCCTTTGATTAGGTCTACCAAAGGGAAGCGGGGCTGCAGATTAGTAGAAGTTGGGTAATCTGTTCAGGCAGAAGAGTGACAGTATGTCACTCTCACTAGCTGTCTGGTTTTCATGTTTGTCCACGGTGGAGCAGCTGGAGTTCCTGGTGTTCCAAACCCAGCTGGGCAAACATGCTGTCCCCAGGTGGGAGGAGCATTTGCTGTATCACTGATGCCTGCGTGGTGGATCACTGAGCAGCTGCTGAACCCACCGGTCCCGGTTGCCCTGTTGCCCCCATCTTAGCTGAGAAACTGCTCCGCTGACTGGAGAGGCTCAAGAACCCATATTAAAAGAGAATAGCTCTCAGGCCTTAGAATAATTTTCTTTACTGACATTTATGAGTTAACTGTAATGTTTTCATTATGGTTGAATATTTGTTAGTGTTGTGTGGGTTCAATAAAAGATCACATAGCTCTCTAACCTCTACATTAGTAGATCAGACTGAATCTGTACTTTAACATGAAGCAACTAAGTTTTGTTAATTTTAGTCTATTTACAAATTTTGTGCAGCAGAATTAGCTCACGTTGGAATGGTTTAACAGATGGCATTCAGAAAAAATATGAGGCTTTTCTATATTTTGTAAGTTGAATTTTAGGTATCTGCATCAGGTCATGGCTAAAGCTTTTGATGAATTATTATAAGAGAACATGTTTTATAATTGTCTTCGTTATATTTGCTCTGTAGCCAAGTCTGCAAAGTCAGTGTTCAATTAATAATTCAGGAGTTGTTTTCTTCCAGAAGAGAGTTTTTTAAGTAATAAAAGTGTAAAGTGTTTCTAAACCACAAGGATAATTTTATGTGCTACTTAGAAAGTAGTTCTTAAAATCAGAGTACCCAAGACGGGCCTCTGGGATACCTCTGGCATGGGAGCCATTGCATGGGTTTTTTCCTGATGGTCCAGCTACAATTCCTTGAGGATCTAATTTTCAGTCGTCAGTCAATAATATTTCAAATTATCTACTGTGCGAATATCTTATTTGAAATACACACTCAGTATGGGGGTTGATTTATTATAGGTTAAGCTCAGGGTCAGCAATTCAATGGGAGCAGATGTTTATATGAACACTTGGCATCTTGACTTGAAATGCTGATTCTTTTGTGTTGTGGGCTGCTGAGGGTGGGTCTACATCCTCTTCCTCATCAACCCCTGAGCACGCATTGGGGTCTATGGTTTTGTAATACTTTTGGGCATATAATCCATTGCAGCCTTACAACAACCAAATAAGGTAGCTTTTATTATAATCATCATTTAACAGATGAGGAAACCAAGACTCGGAGACATGAAATGACTTGCTTAATATCACATAGTTAGACTTGGGATTGTTCAGTAGGATGACTATTCTGTTGATAAGGTAGAGTGAGTTTTAAAAAAAATTTCCCCCTGCCCTGTCCACTGCTTTTCAGAATGTGGCCTTTGGGTTTTTCCATGGCAGCACTCCTTAGGGTGCTTGCAAAAATGCAGCTTCTGTGGTCCCCATCCTACCCAGTGAGTCACAGTCACTGCAGGTGTGGAACCAAGAGCCTCAAATATTTCTTATGTATAGTAACACTAGGTTTCCTAGGTTTATAGCTCTTGAAATTGGTGATCGGACCATGCATCTCAGGAAAATTCCTACATATCTAAATAATTAGCAACTCATGTTAGGTTGTGGAGAATAATTGTTTTATTATTTATATCATAAATTGAAAGTAGGCTCAGGGTCAGATCACCCAAACTGTGGTAAGAATATTGCTTTTATCACAAGATAAATTTAGATGGCGTGTCCATATGGACATGTTTTCACAGTTATGTAATTATTTTAAATATGTGCTAGAAAAAATAGCACATTACACTTGTGATTTAATGGATGTTATATAGGCAAAGTATGAAAACAGAGTGGACTTAAAGTCACTATAAATGTAAATAATAATATTCGTGTAGGCAATGTATAGATATGGCAAACCAACCTTGTAGAGGCCATATACGAAATGACAGAAGTTTGGAAGACATTGTCCCAACTGAAAGATTAAATAGCTATTACGTTGGATTGTGGATCAGCTAAATTAATAAATGTGTGCTTTAATACCAAGTCACCGTGAAGACTTGCCTGGCTGTGAAGACTAGTAGAGATGTAATAAAATGTTTTGTTTTGTCTCATCCCCCCCGACCCCCTCTCTGCACCCCGCTACCAACTCAACCCAATTGCTTTTCACTTTTACTGGACTAACAAAGAGTCTCCCTGTTGAATTTGTCAAAGATGTCAAGAACAGGATCTGAATGCAATGTTCCATAGACTAGATGAAATAATACGGTTACAAATTGTGGCAAAACTTAATAGTCATCAGTACAAGTGACATCATCATCACCATCACCATCCCTCTCTGCCTCTCCTTGTCCATGTACACACAGTAGCTAGATCTCTTCTGTAAACATTCTGAAGTAAACGGAGAAAATAGAGAGGATCCTGTACTAAGTTTAATCATTTAGCAAGTTAGTACAGTTTAAATTCTGGATCCTAAACAAAAACTTGCAGAAGGGCTTTGGAGGGAAGTAAGAAGCAGTGCATGGGAAAGGCTTCATTATGCTTGAGCTGGGTTTTAGTCACTACTGCTTGAGTACTAATGTATGTGAAGGGAAGCTCGAGCATGATCTTTCAGAATCCATGGCCTCATGATCTATGTATTAAATCAGAGTTTGCAAATGTCTGCAAGCTAGACAGAAATGGGAGGGAGCAGTGCAGAACTGGAGAGAACAGCATGTCCCCTTAAAAACAATTGAAGAAAAACCTGCTACTGCCTGGTTGAGCATGAGGCCTCCGTTTTGTAATCACTGCCGTGGAAAAGTGCTGTCCTCTCTCTCAGGGATACTTGAGGGAAAAAATTATTTCTTAAAAATGTCAAGATTTCGTAAGTCAGAGAAAGACGAATACCATATGATTTCACTCATAGTGGAATTTAAGAAACAAAACAGATGAACGTGGTGGGGGGCGGAGGGAGGACAAAAGAGAGAGGCAAACCATAAAACAGACCCTTAACCATAGAGAACAAACTGGTGGTTGCCAGAGTGGAGGTGGGGGGTATGAGTTAAATGAATGATGGGGATTAAGGAACACTTGTGATGAGCACCGGGTGTTGTATGGAAGTGTTGAATCGCTATTATTATACACCTGAAACTAATATTACACTGTTAACAAATTTAAAAACTTAACCCCCAGATTTCAGCTTCTGCTTCTGGAAAGACGGAGCAAATGTATTTTTTCTTATTCTTCCTGCTAAGTACAACCAAAAGCCGTGGACATTTGCTATACAATAAACATAAGAGTGCCCTGAGAGGAGAAGAAGGCAGACTGGTTAGGGACCTCAGGACCCCAGGAATGACACGATGGTGAGTCCCTGGGTTCTGTTTCTGCCACGGATGTCCCAGACTTGTTGCTGAAGAAGCCAGCAACTCAGAAATGCCAGTGGGCACAGACAACAAAAGCCTACTCTCTCAAGCCAAAGGACCAGGAAGGAGACAGCTTAGCAGAAAGAAAACTTTTAAACACTAACCACTGTACTCCAGCCAGACACCACAGAAAAAGTTGTGGCCCCACACCCACCCTGCCAACAAGGCCAAGTCAGGAGCCTAGAATTCCCACCCTTGCCAGGCTGCAGTGAGGCACACTAGACTCCTGCAGTGGTAATGTCAGAAGAAGCCCAATGGAGAGTCAGACTTTCACCGCCGCCCATTGGTAAGGAGGCTGTGCCTCCCCTGTGCTGTTAGCGGAGGCCGTGTCAGGGGCAGTAACCAGGTATCCCTGCCCTGCCACTGCCAGCCGGGTATCCATGGAAGCCTGAGAAGGGGCTGGAACTCTTGCACTGACCCAGCAGGAGCCAGGAATCCCCCATCTGGTGTCAGCAGAGGCTGAGTGGGGAACCTGGACTTCTGCCCCTACCTGGCTATAATGACGTGGTCCCCCCACTTGTGCTGGAGCAGTGTCCCAGAAAGCGAGCTAAAACCGATGGTTTAAATAAGACCCAAACTATGAAAAAAGAGAATCAATAGGTGGCAAAACTGAGATGACAGGTGTTAGAATTATGTGAAAATGATTTTATTAAATGTTTATTTGAGAGAGAGCCTGAGCAGGTGAGGAGAAGAGAGGGAGAGAGAGAATCCCAAGCAAGTTCTGTGCCATCAGTATGGAGCCCGACGCAGAGCTTGAACCCACGAACTGTGAGATCATGACCTGAGCCACAATCAAGAGTCGGACACTTAACCGACTGAGCCACCCAGGCACCCCTGAAAATTATTTTCAAGATGCCATCATAAAGTTACTTCAGTAAACGATTACAAATATGCTTGAAACAATGGAAACATAGTGAAAGAAAAGAAATAGTTTCAGCAAAGGAGATAGAAGAAGAACCAAATGGGTATTTTAAAACTGAGAAATACAATAACGAAAATTAAAAAAACCCTCAATGAATGGGTTCAATAGAAGAGAGGAAAGAGAAAAGAATTGGATGGGTCTTAAGGGAATTAACACTGAGCCAAAAATGCTACTCACTAAAGGTCACGTACTATATAATTCCATTTATGTAACAGTCTTCAAATGACAAAATTATAGTCATGAACAGATTAGTGGTTGCCAGGGGGTAAGAAGGGGAGGGGTGGTGAGGGAAGTAGATGTGGCTATAAAAGGGCAACAGTAGGGGTCCTCCTGGTGATGAAATTGTTCTGCATCTGAATTGTATCCGTGTCAATTTCCTGGTTCTGCCATTGTTCTATAGTCCCAATATGCTGCCATTGGGAACACTGAGTCTACAGTTACCTCAAAATTAAAATTTAAGTTTTAAAAAATCAAGATTTTTGCAGACTGCTGAATGATTCTATATTGCATGTAAAATAATTTTGATTAATATGTATAACAACTCATGATATATCAGAAGTATTATTTAAGTGAAACATAAAATTATGTTAGTAAAGATCTTAGAATTTAGTTGGTGAAAGGATATCGACAATTATTCTTGTACTGGTTCATGTTTCATTGAGGATGGAATTGGACTGCTCCTTCATCACGTTTCCTGGAGGGCTTTAGAGAGTGGAAAGTGATGGTTTCAGGTTAGAGTTTGACAAAGGGCACCAGGCAGGGTTCAGGTGTGGCTAGTTTCCCAAACACCAGGGTTGTATTTTGATGACTAAAGATTTTTTTATTAGCCTGGCAATGCCTGGGTGGCTCAGTTGGTTAAGCATCGGACTCTTGATTTCTGCTCAGGTCATGATTTCGTGGTTCCTGGGATCGAGCCCTGAGATGTGGTGAGAGGGGTGAGGAGGGCAGAGCAGGACATTCAGGGCGTTAAGCTTTGAGGGCCTTTGTCAGCCTCCTTCAGAAGGGGAACAGGTCTAGGTGGGGCCCTATTGAGGTTAAGAACATGGGAGGTAAAACCAACCAGCCTGGGTTTGAATTCCTACTCTTGTGTTGCTGGCCCTGTGACATTGGGTAAGTTACTTCACCGCTTGCTGCCTCGGTTTCCTCATTTGTCACATGGGGATAATAGTATCTCCTCAGTGGCTGGGAGGGTTGGGAGGGTTGAGATAACACGTGTAAAGCATTTAGCACAGCACCTGGCATACGGTGGACCCTCAACTGCTTGTTGGTATTTATATCACTGGCATTGGCTGTGTTTGAAAACTTCCTGAAAGACTGCCACGCTGTTGGAGATTTAGGGGTGTCACCTATTATAAAGAATTAAGATGGGAGCCAAGCAGAGATCGACACAGTAATTGATCAAAGCTGGCTTAGAGGGCCTGGCTTAGGGGCGAGGCCACAGTGTGCCCAGAGCTCAACACAGTCACCCAGAGGCAGCTGCGGACACCTGGGGCCTCTTCCTCAGGATAGGGCTCACACGGGCCAACTCGCCACCAGCCAGGGAGGCCAGGCGGTACCCTCCTGGCGGACTGGTGCACAGAGCCCAGAGAGCCCAGAGGGTCAAAGAGGAGCACACCGGCTCCCTTATCAAGAGTGGGTGGTCAGCGGGACCCCTCACCTCTCTGGTGAGGAGTGTCCCAAAGGAAGACTTGAAAAGAACCTGAGGGCAAAGGGAGTTTAAGCCCTGGTGTAAACTTTTATAGAAATTTAAATCTTGGGGCTCATCTGTGGAAAAATTCACCGTTTCCCTCTCTGCTACTCACCCTATACACTTTGAGCCCTTTTGATGCCAGATGTGTGGGTTTTTTCCCCACACTGGCCAATTCAACACCAGCCGGGTGTCCTACGGTTCAGTTCAGTTCTGACACCAACTGGGAGTAAGTACAGACCCCACAGCTTAAGGTGTCAGTCCCACTAGATCGTCCCTCACTTCAGACACCAAATGAAAGTAGTGGGCCCCTAGGTTCCCCACGACTTCTGCCCAGCTTGGCTACAAATTGGCGGTCCCCAGGACCCCCCTCCTTGATTTTGCTCGTTGGCCAGAACAGCTCACAGAGCTCAGGGAAACACTGAATTAGGCTTACCACCTTATTACAGGACATGACAAGGGAGGCAGATGGACAGCCAGATGAAGAGCTACATAGGGCAGGGTCTGGGAGGGTCCTGAGTGCAGCAGCTTCTGTCCCCGTGGACTTGGGATGCACCACTCTCATGAGTATTTGTTTATGATGTAGCTTCTGTTGAAGGAAAAACAATAAAAGAACTAAAAATTCAAGTGTCCATCAGCAGAGATGGGGAGGTGAGGTAGGAGTTTGAGAAAGTATTTTCTCACCTTTTAGAGTGGGAGGTCAACAGAAACTGTTTGAAGTAAAAATATCAAGAATTAGAGGTGTCACCATATTTACAGTTATGCAGGCATCCCTCAGAGTGAAAAATCGGTCCAGTTAAATATGGTTATCACTAGGGCATGAATATGCTCAGAGAGGGGAGACTTTCTTTTGAGTTTTTATTGCTACCTGTGCCCCATTTTGAGTTGTATAGTAACATAAGCATGTATTTTCTTGATTTTGTACTTTCTTGAGGTGTAATTCACATTCTTAAGTATATGATTTGATATGTTTTGATAGGTACACACTTGTGAAACTATCGCTGCAATTAAGAGGATAAATATATCTATCACCCCCTCCTCCAAAAAAAAGCCAGATTTAGGTTTTTTTTAATATAGTCTATATTTAGGAATTTATGGGCTTTAATTCTCTTTGGGCTACAGCATGACTTAATTTAGAACCTTTTTTTTTACTTCAAGGGGTATTCTAATGATAATACAGTGATTTTTTTGAAGTCTGTAGTGTTGTATTCATGTGATCTTCTTACGTATCCTGAGGAAAACCTATAAAGGTAATAAGAACCTCTGGTGATTTTTTTTTTTTTAATGATCTGTTTCCCATAGGACGTCTAGTGGTTAGATGATGGGATTACAGACTTTGGATTGGGGAATAGACACTCAAGTCTTCCTTGCTTTCCAAAGGCTCATCTGTTCTCGGAGGTGTTTACTCCAGCCAGAGCTTCCTGAATGCATACACTGCACGCTTGAGTAGGAGTCACAGGCTAAGGTGTCGGAATAACATGCCTCCATTTATTTTTTTTATTTATTTTTTTCTTAATTTTTTTTTTCAACGTTTATTTATTTTTGGGACAGAGAGAGACAGAGCATGAACGGGGGAGGGGCAGAGAGAGAGGGAGACACAGAATCGGAAACAGGCTCCAGGCTCCGAGCCATCCGCCCAGAGCCCGACGCGGGGCTCGAACTCACGGAGCGCGAGATCGTGACCTGGCTGAAGTCGGACGCTTAACCGACTGCGCCACCCAGGCGCCCCTAACATGCCTCCATTTAATAAAGCTTGGCTTCTCCTCCCCTTCCCTCCCCCCTGCCCTCCCAGCACTTCCTCCCACCTGTGGCTGCCCCTTCCGCATGCAGTGGGAGTTAGGGTGAGAGGTCAATTTGGAGTCCGGAGTGCGAGTTGGAAACAGAATTTCTGTAGAAACCAGCCTAAGATTTATGGTTAACTACGCTTCATGATGCCATTAGTGCCAACAGCTGAGCTGTGCTCTGGGTCAAATGTGGGGGCTTTTGTGGTTTTTGGGTTCCCTTTTGTTTTGTTTCTGTGGGCTGGTCTGGGAGCAGAACCGACGTTTTGTATCATTGTTTCTATGGGGAAAATGCCTTCAGTGTTCCAAACAGGCACACAAGTGAACTTTTGAAACACTGCCTGTTCGCAGGCTTATAATGGTACTTGCCAGAAGGGGTTTGTGTTTAAAATAATGTAGTTTGTCTTCGCCTAAGGGTAATACGTTTCTCCAAATCAGAGACTTGGCTGAGAATTCTGGGACAAATGTGTTCGGATTGATTTGATACCGAATGAAACTTGGAGGGCAAATGTGTTAGGATTGGTCCGGTTGGTTTAGTTAGCAGATTATCATGTTCCATCGGCATGGGCTGCTGAGTTTAACAGCATCTTTCACAGGTCAGTGGGAATGTGCCCGTGATGACGATGTTCTGTATTTTAACTAACAGGTTTTCAGGAGGCCTGATATAAGGGTAAGGATATGTGGCTTTCCGCACATGGGCCTCCTACTTGTGTGTGTCTGTGCTTGATCAAACACTCAGTCTATTTAGTGCTCTTTACCTTCTCACTGGGTTTATGAGTCACTCAGATCAACTTGCGCTGCTGTGTCATAGCTTTAAGTGTTCACTAGAAACGCTTTATTCGTCAGTGTTTTTACGTGCAACAAACGCCAGTGTTTGTGAGGGCAGGGTGCCAAAGTTGTTGCCAGCGTGCAGTACTGACTTTTGTTGGGTTACATGAATTCTGACTGAATGGATATTCATAGCAGGGGCTTCTGTGGCCAGGCCTTCAGAGTCCTCTTTTTACCTTGTTTGCCATGTAACTCATGCTAAAGAACTTAACAACAACAACAGAGTGCTCATTTGCTGTCCATCCTAAGTCAGATTTCAAGTCACCTTGCTGTGTGCATGCTGAATCGAAGGAACGCAAGTGCTCGTCTCCAGTATAAATTTAGGGGAACCAGTGCCAACGAGTAGTTCTTAAAATACAGATGTAGCTGTTATGGGGACTAGATTACAGTTTATATTTTCCTCATGACTTCCCTTCCCTTTATTTCAGAATATTCATAAAGCAAGACAAAGATTGGTAATGTGCATGTGTTTGAAACTGAGTATCAGATGTTGAAAACTAACCTATTTCCATTCAGTGAAAATAACGTGGATTTTAACAGAATACTTTAATGACTTGAGTTTAAAAATGTTAATCTTAAGAGAAGCCAATGAAGCCGTACAAACACAAGCAGGTTAAGTCAAATTCTTGTTATCCTAGTTGGTGTGTCTTTGTTTAATCTTGTTTTTCATCATGTTTTCCTTTGCTCATGGGAATCATTTTCTTTCACTGATTCACGTTGTTAAATATTCGTCTTTGGCTTTCTGTTCGCATGGACTTTGAACTACTGTGTGGTTTTTGGTTATTCAGTCATTCGTTTTTCTGTTTTCAAAAAATTTTTATCAAAGAATGATTCCTTTTTCTTTGCATTTAAAAAGATGGAAGTTTCAAAAAACATTGCACTTTAAAAATTACCCTGCTTTGAAGGGTAGCAGTAACAACTGTGTACTAAATTCAGTCTGATGATAAATGTATTAAGTAGCTATTTTAGTGTATGGACAAAAATGAAAGGTGAGAAACAGTAACTCTTTTAAAGCTTAGCTACTTCCTCACTGATTGCATTTTAAAGAAATGCAGTCACGGGAGCCCAAGTTTCATGAAGAAAAAAGTATCATGTTAATATTTTCAGCCTCAGAGAGTTGATAAAACTTTTAAAAATAAAACTTTTAAAAGGGGTTATAGTCTTGTCGTCTTCGGCATTTATAGGCTTTCTACCACCTGCTGAACCAGCAGTCCAACCTTTAAAGTTTCCAAAACAAATTGCTTCTATGGAGAAGTTAAATTAAGCACAGTATACCTTTAAAGGGATTGGAAAACACTGAAATAAAGATATGTGACCTTTTAGCTGTCTCTTGGAAGCACATTGATACTGTAACTAGAAATATTTAAGGTGGTATGATTCATAAAGCACAGTATTTATTTAGCGGTAATTAACAGATCCCATGTGTATGTATGTCTCCAGCATGTACCATGTGCATGTGCATGCGTGTGGAAAGCTCGTTAATACTAGTGCAGTTGAGCCCTGAACAGTAGTTCTTTAGTGTACATGAATACTTACTGTGTTTAAAATATATGTCTACGAACTGCCTCTGTATTTTGGCTTGGTTTTGTCCTTTACTTGGTTACAATGGTATGCTTTATTTTCTCCAAGCATATTATGTGTCTGTTATTTTGTTTCTTTGCCATATGCTGTAGTATTGCTTGATTTTAAAAAGACAGTGCCTTCTTTGAAATCCATGATGTTTGTTTGCTTTTCATTTTTCTACCCCAACACAAACACAGAATAGATACTGCATTTTAGGCTGAGGATGCTATTTCCTTAACTCCAAGGGGGAAAATGTGATTTGCAAAGCCGTGAAAGGTGTGTCGACTTTTACATGCTTACTGTCTCTTTAAAAAAGAACTTCTGTCCTTTCACCTGTCTGTTTGTACGTGTTTCTCTTTCTCCTCTTTGCCTTTTCTTGTCCATGCACCTGGTGCTGTGCAGGAGATTCAGGAAGAACACAATGGCTACCCTTCTGAAGCTGAAGCTGATCAGGTGGCAAGTTCTACGTGTTCATCTGTTCGTAGCTACAGATCGTGTACTTAGAAGCCATTTCATACTAGATTTCTAGATGATAAGCAAATGCTTTTACCACTATAGCAGTGCCCTCCTGTCCGAGTTTGGTAGATTCCATTATGACATTATTTGCAAAAATTGGTTTATCCAACATTTTGTCAACCAGAAATTTGTTCATTTGTGCTTCTTGGTTTTCCCAGGTAGGATTAGCCATGAGGTAGTGAGCAGTCACGACAGGGTTCAGAAATGCCTCTACAAAGATGGAGAGGGGACAGATGCATATGCTCAGGGCGCTCCTTGAGGATGTAGACGTTGCTTTATTCAAATTCGCAACGTCCGTGCCCAACATGATACCTGGCATCTTACAGGTATTTGTGGAGCGAGTCCATATAGTTTGTATTTATTAATCAGAAGAAGAAATCATGCATCAAGTATTCTTGAGTGCTTACTCTTTGCTCAGTGCCTTTAGACTCTCTGGAGGCTTTGAAAGCAGCGCAGCTTTCTCCAGAGTTTATGTTGCATCTCGATACATGAAAGTGCTAGAAGAGGAGCTCCAGGGAAGCATGGCCAGCCACTCCCACACCCCCCATGCTCAGCCGTGCCTTTGCCCAGCCCGCCCTTCTTTGGTGACCTTGGAAGCACCTTGAAGTGCCTGATTTGGAAACCACTGCTTTTGGCATGCAGCCACTTGCAGACACTGCCCACCCAGCAGCCTAGACTCAAGATGAGGAAGGTGGTAGAGGAGCCGGGCCATTCGGGGGCAGGGTCCTCGGGGACGAATTCAGGGAGCTGGTGGGCCTTCTGCTGCGCTTTCAGGGTCACTGGAACAGGAAATTCTTCAGCTGGGCAACACTTGGAGCAAAGACACCAAGAGGCCCGGGTGTGTGCGTGAGATCAAATTTTGTCCACAATATTCCATTCTCTGATTATACTGCACATGGGTTGGATAAATCAAGGGTCAAATCATGTCTTGTGCAACTTTGTAGTTGCAGTCAAAGCTTAATATAGCACAAGTGTGAGTCCCATTTCCTAACACCAGCTTTATAAAGGGAATCTACTGTACTCACAAAATAACGAGCCTTTAAAAACTATTCTCTTGAATTCCTATGGTGAAGGTAAATGTGTTTCCTGTACAAAATAAACCTTTTATGGGAAAATCAGAAGCAGTGGGATCATTTGTTTTGTTCTGATAGGTGCTTTTCCATCATTATAAAGCATGCCCCAGATTTAATTCCTGTGAGTGAGAGGTTTGCCTCACTCACTCTGTCTCACCAGCCCGTTCATGCCTCACAGAAATAACACAGGTATTTCAAGCTGAATCTATCATGACTGTAGAAGAGAGGAGACGTGGCCTCTATCTTGAGAGCCTAGTACATTCTCAAAATGATCCCAGTCACCGGTGTGTCCCATCTGCAACATTTTAGTAGCTAGTCCTGGGTTGAGGACTTTAAGGTATTTGATATGGCTCGTTATAAAGCTTAATGTGAATCACATCTCCCCACACCCCAGACCGACCCCCCCCCCATTCCAGGTTCAGTTGATTAGAACATCTTGCTTTAGTACATATATTTCAAAATAACCTATCCTCACTTATTTTTAAATATAAGTTAAGGAATTTAGGTTTATAGTTGATAATATTTAGCCTTTAAAATAAGCATTAATAGTGTAATATTTGAAGTAACTTTAAACTTAGATATTTATTGAACTAGTTTTCTCACTTTGTAACTGTCATAAAATTAGTCACTGGTTCAGACAAGAGAAAGCAGACTTTCAAATTAAGGCTTCTGTTAAGACTGGTGATGCTGTTAACATTTCTAAAACTGGACATTTAAAAGTATAAATACTGGCTAATGCTTTATTGCATTAAAGATGTTTCCAAATTGGGTGTGAGTATAAAAATGATTCCATTAACAATTCTCCATTTAACCTTTAACAGTTCTCTATGTCCCTAAAAGTTTTGGCTGACACTGTTTTAAAAACCAATCCAGACTAAAAAATTGAACTGAATAAAATTGTTTGGAGGTAACAGCGACCCTCAATTTGTATTTTAACTGTGTGTCTTAATAAGGAGGATGGACCATGTCATTTTGTGCCCTCCGTATAGGACAGACATACCCTGATCAACAGTTAGCATTGAATCTGCTTTTTATGTTTTGCCTTTGTTCCTTTCTTTGTTTTATAAAACAATGATAAAACTACAATGTATAAGGTTTTTAAACTGACCTTTAAGTCCCATTAATAAAACATTGAAATATTCTTGTAACTATGCAAATCATGGTTGTTTTGAATTTTGAATAATTTAGAATTATAAAAGATATTCATTTTAAAAATTTTACTACACAAAATTATGCTGAAAATTTAGTATTGTCTGACCTGTTTTCCATTGAACACTAGTGGCCTCCCGATGTTAACATTTTTTCGCGAAAGCAGCCCCTGATCAAATAGGTACTGGAAATGCCGCATACTCTAGTGCCCTCTTGCTGATTCGGTGTGCATTAACATGCTAAAGACTTGTCTCACTAAAATAAGAAATTTAAAAAAACACAGTTTAGCTTTTCTTTAACCCAGTATTACCTAAACTTCGAAGAAAACAAAAAAGACTACATCTCCTGGGAATTTAATGCTCTATGAAACACGGCTTGGGAATTGCTGAGGTTTTGAACACCTTATTCTTATTCGTGACACATTGTGTCAGAGATGCTAAGGAGAAAGTAGCCAGTTTCCTTGGCAGCATCTCATGGGGTGGCAGTAACTTGGGATAGGCCCCTCAGGCTCCTGTCCATAGCTTTGTAGTTCGAACACCATTTTCTCAGTTCCCCTGAGCCATCCAGCACCATCCGAGCACACTCACAAGAAACTGGCTAGTTGGGCAGCAGGGCCAATCTGGACGTTTGGGAATATGGGCGTGTATCTCCGCAGCCATCCAAGACCGCATTTTCCCAGTATCATTGTAGCCAGGAAGCCTAATAAGTCATTAGCAATTTGCTTGGTGAGTGTGGAATCCACGCAGAGGGCATTGGTTCCAGAAAAGGCTGATGGACACACCCTGTTCCACAGTAGTGAAGGGCATCCTCGTCTGCCAGATGGGAGCACGCGCTCACAGCCTGGATGGGACGCACACTGACAAGCCCACTCGCCACCCTCCACCCCCACGCTTTGTGCGCACACACGGGTAGCTGAGCTGCAGCATGGAAGCCCAGGGCTTTCCTTAATGTTACTGCCATGAGACCCCCTCCCTGGTTAAAGATCAGACTTCAGAGTTTCTCACACTAGATAGTGCTCACAGGCTGGGTGGGGAATGTCTACAGCTAGCTAAGCACCTACATCTAATGTTGACTTCATTTGTGTTAGTTTCATGCTCAGAAGGTAACCTTTTTCTGACCTTATGTCCAAATTCTGAAGGCACCTTATGATAGCTGTCTGTGTAGTGATTACAGTATCTATCTGTCATGTCAAGCCATTTCTGTATTAATGCTTTCTAACTGTGAATTAAATATGTGTAACAATTTGCTAGAATATGCAGCATGGTGTCCTGTGATGCTGAGCTTTGAGATTGTCTTGTAAGGGGAGGGGGCGTCCATTTTGCACGCTTCTGTAGCCACGTAGCAAGAGCACAGAATGCCACAGTTCTTCTGGGTATACAGCAGGAAAGTGAGATTTACTCCTGTTTGGTTTTTTGCCAGGCTCTAAGAGATGGAAATAAACTGGCACAGATGGAAGAAGCGCCACTTTTTCCAGGAGAATCAATCAAGGCCACTGGTAAGTATAATGAGTACACTTTGCTTATAGGGAGCCATAAAATGAAATGGCACTTGTGAGCACAAGTGATGTATATGCTGGAGATCAGCCAAACCAATTTAATTAGAGGACGAAGGAACTACGTCTATTCATTCTTATTAATGTCTTCATGACCTGAAGAGAGAGAAGACTATATAGGACCACTCTAAGTTCCAACTGAGTGTGAACCGAAGGCTGATTAGACGCCGACTGTAAAGTAATGGTTTGTTGAAGTCCTTCACTGTAAGGAAAATATGTTGACAGAAGATCCATATCCTATTTTAATAAAGTTTTGAGAAGTTGGCAGAGCAATTTCAGTGGCTTATGAGATTCCAGAAAGTACAGTTCGATCACAAGGAAAAGAGCGTGTGTTGCCACCCTGCGTTGTAACGGCGGCAGCGTGAGCAGCGCCAGGCATTTCGGCAGCCAGTGCACCGTGCCGTGGGTGCGAGGGAGGGCGGCTGGTCACGACCTGGTCACCTCATGATGGCCGGGGTAGGTTGGATAGTCTAGTTGCCAGGCAGAGTGTTGCCTTCTTTCCTCATGGCGCCCTCTCATAGAGACTGTGCTCAGTCTCAGAGTATAATCGTCTTGTGTCAAGAACGTCTGAGTAGCTGGGCTCTCCTACCAGGACCTCCAAACAATACTGCTGCTGAGTATCCTGGTCTGTGGCTCCAGACCCTGCTTATCCCATCCCATCCATGGTTTTGAAACTCTTGTCTTTAGCTTCTGGAACTTCTGGCCTCTCTGTTCCTTCTCTGGGAGTTCCTGTAGTCCTGCCTCCACACTGCTTTTGTAATGATCTGACTAAAATGCAGAGCTAATTACATCATGCCTCTCCTTCTCTAGACAGGAAAGCACACAGATTTCAAATATACAACATGAAGAGTTTTGACACATTATACACCTGGGAACCCATCATCACAGTCAAGATAATGAACATATCCATCACCCCCAGAAGTTTCCTCGGGCCCTTTATAATCCCTGCCTCCCACTCCGTCTCCCCCATCCCAAGCACTGTAGACTGTATTTTTTACGGTTTTATAGAAATGTAATCATTGAGTATTTCCTTCTTTTGTCGAGTTTCTTCCACTCAGCATAATTAGTTTGATATGCTTCCACATTGTGGCAAGGGTCAACACTCGTTCCTCTTTACTGCCAAACAGTGTCCTATTGTGTGGCTACAAGACAGTTTGCTTATCCAGTCATCTATTGGTAGATATTTGGGCTGTTTCTACTTGGCGGCTGTTACGGATAAAGCTGCTGTGAACCTTCATGAATAGGTCTTCTCTGGCCTCATGTGCTATCATCCTTGCTGCGTGCTTTGACCCAGCCCCGCTAACATCCAACACCTCTGTGCTCTCTTCTTCCTCCCTCCCTTTGCCCCATCCCTCCTCACCCTCCTCCTCCCCTACTGATCTGAGTGGATCCTTTTCTGAGCTCTTACTGTGTCCACAGGGTTATGATAGCATTTGTGAGGCTATAGTATAATGGTGATTTTTTTGTGTAGTGCCTCTCCTAGGGCTTGGCTGTTTGTAAGCAGCGACTCTGCCCGCTTTGCCCTCTAAGCCCAACAACAGGCGCTGCTCGTTAGATACTGAGCTGTGGAAAAGTCTAATGGAAGTGTTTTGAGAATCTGGCTGGATGACAACTTTAGTGCCTTTAAATGTCCCACTGAAACTCCTACGTAGCCGTGTACGCCCCTGTTATTCCTGTGGAGTGGCACTTAGAGAAGATGGTGAGAATGTGGTACCTTTGGGACGGGTGTGACCTTCCGAAAACCCGCAGGAATCCAGTATGTTGTTGAGAGTGATGCTAAATATGTTGGATCAACAATAAGAAAACTTGACATGGAAGCTGATAAGGAATTTGAGGCAAAGAAGCCATTTTCCAGTCCACTGATGCGGTTCTAGTTTTTGTCATCTGTAAAACAGTTTCCTTTGCAGGTGCATTAGCTCTCAGTAGTAGTAATTTATGAAACAGCAGCCCAGGGTCTTGAGAGTTTAATTAATGTGTTTTTGAATATGATGAATTTATCACTCAGGGAAAATGTTAACTACCTGGAGAACAATGACAAAATGTAACTTATTTTGAGGCCCTTTACTTAAGTGCCTCCCTAAGAAACAAATCAGAATTTTGTTTTACAAAATGAAATTTTCTTTCTTTCTTTCTTTTTTAATGTTTATTTATTTTTGAGACAGAGAGAGACAGAGCATGAACGGGGAGGGTCAGAGAGAGGGAGACACAGAATCCGAAACAGGTTCCAGGCTCTGAGCTGTCCGCACAGAGCCCAACGCGGGGCTCGAACTCACAGACCGCGAGATCATGACCTGAGTCGAAGTCGGCCGCTCAACCGACTAAGCCACCCAGGCACCCCTAAAATGAAATTTTCTTACGAAGACTAGCTATGTTGTTATTTAATGTAATAAAAATGTAAAATTCCTAGAAAACTGGCATCACAAATATATATATGTGGAAGCTCAAGAGTTATTGAAGCCCAAGTCTATGGCAGAAGTTGCTATTTTGGGTTTTTTCTTTCAGTGAAAGACGTCATGTACATTTGTCCATTTGTGGGAGCAGTGACTGGAACCCTAACAGTGACAGACTTTAAGATGTACTTCAAAAGTGTCGAGAGGGTAAGTTTTTAAAGGGGTATTTTATTTTTAAAGACACTTCAAAACAAAGTAAACAATAACGAAGAAAGTACAAAGAACCCTGAAACCTGAAATCCCATCACCCTGAGAGGACCGGAGGATAAGTTTTAACATGTGCATGTTTGCAAACAGATTGTGCATCTGGGAAAAAATGCTATTAAAGTAGCAGTCACAGGGGCGCCTGGGTGGCTCAGTCGGTTAAGCATCCCACTTCAGCTCAGGTCATGATCTCACGGTTTGTGGGTTCAAATCCTACATCGGGCCCTGTGCTGACAGCTCAGAGTCTGGATCCTGCTTTGGATTCTGTGTGTCCCTCTGTCTGCCCTCCCCCCGCTCAGGCTCTGTCTCTCTCTGTCTCTCAAAAATAAATAAACATTAAACAAATAAAAAAACCCCAAAAAAATAAAGTAGCACTTACACCTGGTGGGAGGCATTGAGTTATACTCTTGAACATCTACTTCATAAAGCAGGTTATAAATCAGACTTTGGTTTTGTAGTTGGGACAAAGAGGAAAGTGATATAACCAAATGTGTGTTTTAACCCAGCGAATACTTCAAGTATGAAAGCACTGCTGACCAACAGTGATAGGCCTTCCTTTTAATTTGTCAACCCAGGACCCGAATTTTGTTCTTGATGTTCCCCTTGGTGTGATCAGCAGAGTTGAGAAGATCGGAGCACAGAGCCACGGGGACAGTTCCTGTGGTATAGAGATCGTGTGCAAGGTATTGTACAAACACGGCTGAAACAGAGGGGGCGGTCAGCTTGGAGCTTTTTCTGATGCATTCTTCACGGTCTTTGGGCAGTGAGACTAACCGCTACTGTTAGTAACTCCAGTGTTTTCTGAACAGGGGCCTCTTCACAGCTTGTATCGGCTAATTCTTACCACTATGTAAGCAGTCTAAGTAAACCTCTTCTTTTCTGTTGAAGTGTTCTGATAAATGCGGTCCTGTAACCGCTGGTGTTATTTGTTACATTTTAGAGAAACCAAGTGAAAAGCAGAGATCAATACTGTTTTTTCAGTTTGTTGTTTTAACACTACCCTTCAAAACAGAGGATGGTCAAAGATTTCCTGAAGGAACAGCAGTATTCCATAAATTCTGTGATTAAACACACAGTGTCAGCACTTACACCTGAGCCGTGCTTATGTTTGGTTTCCTACCCTTTCTCCATTGGGTTAAGTAGAAATGTGTGTGATTACTTTAATGATGACTGGTCATTTAAGAAACACTTTAACTGGTATATTTTATTCCCTAATACTTTACCTCATGGGGCACACGTTATTAACGCCCCTACCTAAAGTACTGGGAAAGAGCCTGTGCAGCATCGCCAAGGTCCCTTCCAACAGTTGGGGTTTGCATTCCTGCCCATCTGTTTGCTGCGATCACGTCTCTGAAGATAGCTCCCTCCGGTTGGCCCCAGAGTGCAGTTGAACCCACTTTTTCAAAGAATCCTTTACTCTTGCAGATCATGAATCTGCTGGCACACTAGACTCCCTATGGACACTACATGGCCGTGCTGTCCTGTGCCAAATTGCATTTGCCCTTCTAGAACAGGCCGGGGTTCCACATGCGGAGATGTGTGAAACAGTTGTGCAACTTAAAGCAGAGCGATGATTTGATCCTGCATTTTGGGAACATGACATTTCCCTTCTTAGAACTCCCCAGTAGTTTGCCATCATCCTTAGGCTAGAGGGAAAATTTACCCAAAGCCCGCGTGTCTGAGCTGGATGACTGCCGCCTGCAGTGTCCTCTCCAACCACCCTACCCTCCTTCTTGCCATCCCGGTTCCTTTAGCTGCTCACGTCCACCTTGCCCCCCCCCCCGCCCCCCGCTTTGGAATCTTCGCACTTGTTCTTTCCTTTGCCATGTGTTCTTTCCTTTGCTGAGAATGCTTTTCTCTCTCAGCAATCCTAAATAGCAAGAGAGCTCAATGAGCTACCACGTCTGTAGTGGGAGGAGCTTGGAGGGAGGGCACACCAGGAAGTTACATTGTTTAGGCAGGTGCTTTGTGGCTGTTCAAAGATGTTTTCGTGGCTGCGGTGAGCATTTGCTAATAGCTGCTTTAAAATGTTTTCCAGCCTAGTATTACTAGGGCCACGCTCCCAGCCCTCTCAGCTCATGCCGGGGAGCATTGCAAGATGTAGGGTTTGTTTCTTTTTTAACAAGTGGTACACAATTCAAAAGGTACCAAAGGTGTGTGTAGGAAAGAGTAAGTCTCTGTCCACCCAACCCCCAGCCACCTTGTTCCACTCGTGCAGGCACCTGCTGTTTCCAACTTCCCTGCACATCCTGTATGGTCTTTACAAATGTAGATGGTAGAATATTACATGGACCGTTCTGTCCCTTTCTTTTCCCCCTTAACAATATATCTTGGAAGCCCTCAACATCAGTACAGAAAGAACTGCTTCTGGTTTTTGTTTTTGTTTTTTTTTTATTTTTTTTTAACATTTTATTTATTTTTGAGACAGAGAGAGACAGAGCATGAACGGGGGAGGGGCAGAGAGAGAGGGAGACACAGAATCTGAAACAGGCTCCAGGCTCCGAGCCATCAGCCCAGAGCGCGACGCGGGGCTTGAACTCACGGACCGCGAGATCGTGACCTGGCTGAAGTCGGACGCTCAACCGACCGAGCCACCCAGGCGCCCCTGCTTCTGGTTTTTAACATCTCTTCAGTATTCCCTTAGCAGTACTATAGGTTATTTAGCCAGACCCTGTTGAGGGACATTTTAGTTCTTTCCCTTCTTCTCTGTTACAAGTAACATTGCGACAATAACCTCATCACTTCCCAAATTGCTCTTGCTCGTAATTTCTTTGTGGTCATATTTATCTTCGAATTACATGTAATGTTAAAGAAGACCGAGATTTTTGTGTTTAATCAATGGCATAGGTTTAAAAAGGTCAGGGGATCCTGTTCAAAGCAGTCTTGGGGAAAAGTCAGAGCCACATCACTAGGAGTGCTCCTGTGGGCTTGCATTCGGGCCCGCGGCCAGCAGCTTGCATGGTGGGGCATTTAAGAAACTGTGATTTTGAGAAACAGCATTATAATTTCTGTAAGGAGTACACCGAGGGACATAGTCTTTATGTGATACAGAGTCCTTGCTAATGAGTACAGAGAGAAACCTCTGGTGCATTTCTGGTATATGCATGGTGTAAAATCTGTAATCGACTTTTTGGGCAGCTAAAAGCTGATGATTCTGGGGCACAGCTTTAGCAGTAAGTGCACAGGACCCGCTCGCACATCTTCCAGGCACGAGCCACCCTCTTGGTTCCATTCTGGATGAGTTATTTCCCCAACATGTCCCCGTTTATTCCAGTTTCCAGAGTTGCTTTTATCTTGTGGGGAGTGTTTCTGTTCATTGGCTTTTGTTAGTAGAAGCAATATCTAACATGATTAATCTCATTATAGCATTGTGGCTGCCTCATAGATACTCAATAAATGTTGAATAAATGAGTTTTGCTAATTGTTTAATAGGATATGAGGAACTTGCGACTTGCTTATAAACAGGAAGAACAGAGTAAACTTGGGATATTTGAGAACCTCAACAAACACGCATTTCCTCTTTCCAATGGGCAGGTAAGTACACCCAAATAAACCATTTTTGCATGCATTTGGGGGGTGGGTGTCCAAAAGTCATGTTTTATTTTTCCTTTTTTTCAGAGGTTTCTTTCATCTCATTTCTCTCTGTTTGTAACTAATACCAGGATATTTAAAATTTGTCAGTTCTGTTTAACAATTAAGAAAACTGCCAACTTGTTGCTTCAAAATTTATAGGTTAAAGTAGAAATCTTAATCTATTCAGCTATGAGCTGAATGAAGAGCTTTAGTATTGGGTATATGATATAGCAGAGAAATATCAACATGTATATTTTGTATTTTTTGTATCCAGACTCTCTTTGCATTCAACTACAAAGAAAAATTTCCGATAAACGGATGGAAAGTTTATGATCCTGTATCTGAATATAAGAGACAGGTAAAGTATGATGCTTATCGAACTGAAAATAGTGGGTGGAGCTTTTTTTTTCCTTTTCTCAGAAGTTAGGAATGTAGCGGAGAAGAAACCATTTGAAACAGGTTGTGCATGTGACTCCCTTAGCCTGTAGGCTCTTCATTCTCCCGATGCCACACCTTTCGTTACGCTGCTCTTCGTCCTTTTTCCAGAGGCCAAGTGGAGTACAAGCACAGGGGTTTACAAAGCAAATTGGCTGGGGTGGGTTTTATTAGGTACTCTGGTGATGAGTTGATGAGTAAGGATCAAACCAATGGCTTAAATTAGATGATGTGTGTGGCCTGACTACATCAGTATGCTGTGGTGTTCCTATACCTATGTAGTTTTCAGTGCATTGTCAGTTTCAAGATGTTCTTATAAGAGACTGTTTGCATGACATTTAATCTTTGCCCCCACTGTATATTTGGTATGGTGGTTTACATTACTTATTTTATAGATGTTTGTAAAAAGTTTCTGTACATGTTCATGTACATGTTGTTTCCTAAACAACTTTCATGGGTTTTTCAAAGGCAACACCATCCTCATTCTATATAGAAAACACAACAAGAGGGGCACCTGGGTGGTTCACTTGGTTGAGTGTCCAACCCCTGGTTTCAGCTCAGTCATGATCTCACGGTTTCGTGAGTTTGAGCCCCACATTGGGGATTCTCTCTCTCCCTCTCTCTTTTCTCCTCCCCTGCTCATGCTGTCTCTCTCTCTCTCTCAAAATACATAAATAGACTTTTAAGAAAAAGAAAACACAACAAGAAATATATATGGGATTCGATTCTAGTATATAATTTCCATTTTAAAATATGTTTAGAAATTCTTCTGTTTCATTACATTTTTAGACATGGGTAAGAAGTGGATTGTGTTAGATAAATATATATTTAAACTTTTAAGTAGCAATGAACAACAAATTATAAATGGATTTTAGGGGAAAATAAATGGATGTGGTTCATGCCTAGTATTTTTTGAAAGTATAGAAGTTTGCTCCCCCCCTCCCCCACCTTCTCTAACGTGCTGCAGGGCTTGCCAAATGAGAGCTGGAAAATATCCAAAGTGAACAGTAGCTATGAGCTCTGCGACACCTATCCTGCTGTCATTGTGGTGCCAACTAGTGTAAAAGATGATGACCTTTCAAAAGTGGCGGCCTTTCGAGCAAAAGGCAGAGTCCCCGTAAGTGATAAACATCATCACTCAGGCACAAACACACACTGTATGGGATCTAACATGGAAAGAACAAGACAGAAAAACTCTAGTGAACAAAATAGAAAGTGTAAAACTCAGCTGAAAAACCTCAAAAGGCAGCTGCAAATGAGGAAGGAGTGGCAAGAAAGCATGCTCTTGCATTGACAGTATGTGCATCTCTGGTTTCCATGAGTCCTCTTAGAGCAAATACGCTTTCTTAGATGCTAAGTGCAATACTATAGCTGCACGACAGGGACATGATTACAAAAGCAGACATAGGAGCCAGCAGGGGGTGAATTGTTTTAACCAGTTTTATCGAGGTATAATTGACACACAAAAACCTGCACATGTACAGCTTGATGAGATTGAACATATGTATACACCCGTGACCCTCTCACCATAATCAAGGAGGGAGTGAACGTTTTTGAACTTAGCATTTGTGGTCGGGTATAATCTCGAGTCTCTTGGCTGCTTAAGGAAAATGGGGAGGTTTGGGGGCATAGTTTCAGATCCTGTAAGGGACCGTCTTCACTTTGCCCTCATCCTGCCACATATGTGATGGTTAAGATACAAAGATGTTTTTAAATTAGGAGACAAAATAAAACTAATCATTCAAATAGGAGTGGGGCTTGACATTAGTTATAGTTTGACTTAGTTTGTTTTTCGTAGAATACAATTTTAGTGGTGGATGGGGATTTTTGGAGCTTATCGAGTCAGACTCCTTCCAACCTGACTCAAAAACAGTGAGTTCCATGGCCACTATCATGCTGTGCTTGGTTTTACTCATCATGTTTGAGAAAAGTACACAGAAGAAGCTGTGCTTGAAGAGAGAACTTATTTTTAAGGCATGGTGATCAGGGGACAGGGGAATCAGGGTGATCAGGGGAACTGTACTAATGTTTGTTGCTTATAAACACCAGGTGTTATCATGGATTCATCCAGAAAGTCAGGCAACGATTACCCGTTGCAGCCAGCCACTTGTGGGTCCCAATGATAAACGCTGCAAAGAAGATGAAAAATACTTGCAAACAATAATGGATGCTAATGCACAGTCTCACAAACTTATCATCTTTGATGCCCGACAAAACAGCGTCGCTGATACCAACAAGGTACACTCTCAACAAAGTTGCAGAAACGGCGGATCTTTTCTTAATGCAGTGGCCATAGATTGTTTTGCGGTTCAGTTAGACTGCTGAGTTCCTCCCCACCTGAAGGTGGGCTCCATCGGAGCAGCCCATTGCTGTTCGTCCCTGCTATGTGGCCTGTGGGCCTACATGTGGGGTCTCTTTCATGACTTCTCCACAATCCATGGCTTCTCCACAATCCTGTCTGCTCCACTAGGTCAGCAAAGACCCAGAAAGCGAATTACCACCTAAAGGATCAAGTTTTAGTGAAATGATGGTGAGGCCGTTGGAAGTCCCTTTAACGTGTGACATATGTGGTCTCTGTTAGAACACGGTCACCTGTGTACAACCGGGCAAATACACAAAGTTTCCGTAAATCATATGCGACAGTGGCATCTGCACACAGCTGCCATTTGATCCCCACCAGCCAAAGGGGGCAGGATCCTTCATACCCAGGCACAGCTATGAGACCACGCCTCCAACACCTGGCCTCCAAGTAGGGAAGGCTCTCAACCGCGTCATTTCTGTTGCCCAAGAATGACTTTCTGACAGTGTGTTACTGCAGGCATGCATCTGGCAGTCAGAGGACTTGGCCCTCTCTGTAAGTGCTTTCAGGGATCCGGAAGGTGGCGACAGCCTTACCGTCTCATGCTTACTTGTGAAATGACACTTGGGTAACAGACGTGTAATGAGCACCTACTAGGGCCAGGTGCTGGGGAATACGAAGGTGGACCAGGCGAGGTGCTGTATCTTAGGAGGTGTCAGCTCAACATGCAGGGGGGCCAGGAGAGGGCCTGGCTAGCCCTGCTTGTGAAGTTGGACAAGGCTTCACGGAGTAGGAGGCATTTGAGTGGCTTTGGTGGTAGGTAAGAAGAGACGGGCGCAGGTCCCTATCTAACAGTGTTGCAGAGCACGTCGCTCATGAGACTAGCACAAAGGAAGAGGTCTGAGGGTGTGGTCACCAACCCCATGCCCAGCCTGTGTCCCCTCAGCAGTGCTTGGGAGTGTCTTTCTCTTGGCAGTCTGTGCCGGTTCTTGCTACGGTGATTATTCTGTCATTGACCATGATCTCCAAAACCCCTACCTCATGCCTCCTCTGCTCACTCTTGAGAGAAGCCATTACCTTCTCCTTTGTAGGTCAAACAGGGCATCGGACATGGCATTTTCCCTCAGTCCTTGGGTGCCTGCTGTGTGTCACGGCTTGCTAGGCACTGGGGAGAGACGCTGAGCAAGCAATCACGTAGTGTGCCAAGTGGCATCCAGTGTGGCATGGAGAACATAAAGCGTGCTCTGAGGGAGGGTCAAAGGAGCACGGTTATTTGCTTCATGACCCTGGCAGCGACTTCATCCCTCTAGACCACAATTGCCTCGTCTCTAAAATGAGACTGGTGGTACGCCTACTTCCTGGAGTCAACGTGAAGGAGGTCCTCTAAACGGCCTGGGACAGGGCCTGTCCCAGAGAGAGCATTTGGGTTCGTGTTAGCCATCCCCATTCCTGACCTCAGAGTAAAATGCTCTGTCCACTTGGCCTTCGTGACATCTCGGCCCTCGGATCTCTCTCCAGCCTGGCCTGCTCAGTCTCCTTCACTAGCCCCTCCCCCCGTTCCCAACCTCCAAATGGTGGTGCTTCCTGAACTCCATACGGGCTCCTCTTTTCTACTTTTCACCATCTCCCCGGGGCCATTTTCTCCAATGCCGTGACTCCAGACACCCTCTGTATGTTGAATTTGACACCCGGATTTCCATCTCACCCTGATCCCTCCTGAAGTCATGACAGCATTTCCATCCACTTGCCTGGTTGACATCTTTGCTCAGCCATCCCCCAGGTAATGGCTTCAGTGTGTCCAAATTGGCCTGAGAGGTGGGGCCATGAGAACCCTTGGCTTCCCAATCCATTCTGCTTGGCCTTTCCTCCAGGCTCTGCCCTTGGTGCCCTTGCACCCTGGCCAGGTTTCTGACCTTGCTGTAAGCCCCAGGCGCGTCTTCTGCAAGATGGGAGACGTAGTGAGTGGCATAGGGTGTGTAAGCATGAAAACTGAGAACGATGTGTGTAGTGGCCACAGTACGTGATGCCCATGAGCTTGCCACCCCAGTTGTGTGGCCGGGGGGGGGGGGGGTGGTGGATGACTGGTGGTGCCAGTTATGGATATGGACAAGACTGGCAGAGGAACGGGCTGGGGAAGGAGATGGGCAGGAGAGGAGTTGCCCGCGGCCCTGTGCAAATTAGCACAAACAACTGGGTGGCTTACAACAACACAAGTTTCTTCTCTCACAGTCCAAGAGGACAGAAGTCTGCAATCTGTCGGGGCTGTGATCCCTCTTAAGGGCTTCTGTTCCTTGCCCCTTCCAGCCCCTGGAGGTTGCTCTGTGTGTATAGCCACAGTGCATCCATCTCTCCCTCGGCTCTCTACAGGGGCTTCTCATCCACGTGTCTGTGTCTTTCCCCCTCTCTCTTCTGAGGGTACCTTTGATGGCTTTTAGGGTTCGCCCAAGATAATCCAGATGGTCTCTTCATCTCAAGATCCTTGACTTTATGAGTCAAAGACCCTTTTTCTAAAAGAGGTCACGTTCACAATCACCCAGGATTTGATGTAGATATCCGGGGGTGGGAGGGAGTGTTTTTCAGCCTCCCACAGGGGGTCATTCATAATTAGCTCCCCATGCTCCCTTAACTGGTGTGTCATTAACCCCGTCCATCTTTCCACCTGTCTGTGATGTCGCAGCACTATCCTAGCGCAACGAGAAGGCCGAGAAACTCTGTACTCACAGAGGCACTCTTCTAAACATCCAAGAGAGCAAGGGTGGCCCACTGTGTGTGATGTCACGTGGAAGACACGGAAGCAGGACAGTAAACCGCATGTCTACGATGATTTTAACTGTAGTGGTGTGGTGTCTCAGAAGTGAGCAAGGACATTTATCTGTCTAGGTCCTGGTTAACTCTTCTGCATGTAATATCATGTCACCTGCAAGCAGAGATGCTTTACTTCTTCCTTTCCGATCTGGATGCCTTTTATTTCTTCTTCGTGCCTAATTTCCCGGCAAGAACCTCTATCTAGTACCATGTTGGATAGAAGGGGTGCACGTAGTCAGCCTTGTCTTGTTCCTCATCTTAGGGGGAAAGCTTTCAGTCTTTCACCATTGGGTATATCAGCTGTGGGTTTTTCAACATGCCCTTAACTGGGTTAAGGAACTTCCTTTCTGTTGTTAGTTGTTTGAGTGGTTTTATCACGAACGGTATTGGATTTTCAAAGGCCTTTCCTGTATCGAGATGATAGTGTTGGTTTTTTTTTTCCTTCATTTTAGTACTCTGGTGTATTACGCCGACTGGCTTTTGTATATTGACCATTGTAGTGGGTTGAATAGTGTCACCCAAAAGTTCATGTTCATTTGGAACCTCCGAATGTGACCTTATTTGGAAATAAGGTCTTTGTATATGCAATTAGTGAAGATGAGGTCATACTGGAGGAGGGGGGGCCTAAATCCACTGACTGGCATCCTTGTAAGAAGGCCACATAGAGACAGACACAGACAGGGAAGGTGGCCATGTGATGACCGAACAGAGATGGGAGCACCGCAGCTGCATGCCGAGTGGCACCAAGCATTGCCACCAAAAGCCCGGAGCAAGGTGTGCAACAGTGTCCCTCAGAGCCTCCGGAGGGAAGCAAGCTTGCCACACACATTGATCTCGGGCCTCTAGCCTCCGGAAGTGTGAGGGAATAAGTCTGTGTTGTTTTGTGCCCCCTACTTTGTGGTACCTTGTTGGTGCAGCCCTAGGAAACTCGTACAACCCCCTTACGTTCCTGGAGTCAATCCCCCTCGGTCATGGTGTCCAATCTCCTTCCTGTGCTGCGAGATGTGGTTTGCGAGTGTTGTGTAGGGGTTCCCTGCAGTGTGGTGTCCATATCATGGCCAGAGTGATCTTCTCAGTGTCTGGCTCTCAGTGTCTCGCACAGTCTCAGCGCGTGGAGGCAGCGGCATCTACTTCCTGAACAGGTCCTTGAAAGCCCTCCCCCAGCCCGGCCCTTCCTTGCTATCTCCACGGCTCCCAGGGCCACATCCCCCCTGTGTGCTGCTGCTTTCAGTTCCCATAGCGGGTTCCGGTGTCCCCTCAGAGCCTTCGCCCCCACAGCTAAGCACTCCCCCATCCTTGAGATGACACCTCAAGTGTCACTTCCTTGGGGAGGTCTTTCCAGATGAGCGGAGCTCCCCCTGCGCTGTGGCACCTGGCACATTTTGTAGCTCTGAGCACGGTAGCACTTCCTCACTAAGTGCATAGCTAGCAGCTGGGCTGTTGGGTCCATGGTGGCAGGGAAGGGACTGTTGTGAGGACCCCCAGAACCCAGCTAGGACACAATAGCTGCTCCATGGCTGGAACGAGGGGTCGGGTGGATCAGGTTGGGTTCATCTCTCAGTGGATAGTTGCCATTTAGGGGATCCGATGACAGGTCACGTTGTATGTTAATTTCAAAAGTCCAGACTCCATTGTGGAACCACTGTGATGTCACCAAAGGGTTTTGAAGTCTGATTGTTTCTTGAGAGAGTGAAAATGGGGGGAAGGAATTTAGTTTTAACTGTTGCATTTGTGGAGCCTGCATGGGGAAGAGAATGCTGTGGAGCTCAGTGAAAGGTCAGGTTGAACGTTAGGGTTGGGGCCCAGTAGCATGCTAGGTGGTGGTTACAGGCTGGGGGCGGGCAGGGGTGAGGCCACCAAAGGAGTCCAGGTTGTGCGAGCCATCTGTGGAGGACAGGAGACGGATTAAGGGAGGAAGGGGTGTTTCAAGTGGTGGGAGGAGACCCCAAGGAGGGAGGGAGCAGCCCGTCCTAGATGCCAGGAGAGGAGGAGTGTCCAGCAGGAGAACTGGGAGTGAGAGGAGTCTTAGCTTAGAGTGCTCCAACAAAATATCGTAGGCTGGGTGGCCTATGAAGAACAGACATTTCTTCTCTCACAGCCCTGGATTCTGGGAAGTCCAAACTCACGGTAATAGCAGACTCAGTATCTGCCTGACTTGTAGATAGCCACCTTTTCGCTGTGTCTTCACACTGCCGAGAGCAGAAAGAGGCACTCTCTTTTCTGTCTCTGAAAAGAGCACTGATGCCTTCATGAGGGCTCCCCCCTCACCACCCGATCCCCTCCCAAAGGCCGCACCTTCTCACACCATCATTTTGAGGATTAGGGCTTCAGTGCATGGATTTGGGGGATGCAAATACGCAGCCCACACCTGGAGAGAGATGTGTGGACTCTGCAGTCTCAGGGTGTGGGGACCCTGTCCCGCCACTTCATGCCTTTGGCCTTTGGCAGTTGCCTGCCCTCTAGGAGGCTTCCGGTCTGTCACGCAGGAGCCCTCCCTGCTGAGGAGGATGGGCAGACGGTTGGGCTGACGGCCTGCTAGGCCATCACCAAGTGTGGGCCAGCTGGTCTGAAATCAGAGAAACTTGAGTCCGTCCTTCAGCTGGCTGCTCCCCAGGGGTGTTTGTGTTTCTCTTTCTCGTGAGGGCTGGGGATGAAGCTGCCGCCACTGCTGTCAGCTTGGCCTTGGGGCCGGTGGGTAACAGCGTCCCAACATCTCCAGCTTCTCCCCAGAACCCTGCTTTGCCCTATACAGGGAGGTCTGGTCAGCAAAGTCTGGTCTTCCAGAATGCTCTGAAACCCCTCCCCCTGTTCGTTCTGGGGTACAGGTGGGACCCCTTCTCAGCCTCCCTCCCTTTCCATGTCAAGACCTCCAGATGCCTGTTCTCTGCATCCGTTTTCTTCCATAAGCCCATTTCCTGATTTTCATTTGTCTTATTTGTGTCTTTAGTAATCGGTTTCTGGGCAACAAATTGCCTTTAAAAAGCTTCTCTGGTTGTCCTCCTTAGCACGTGCTTCCTCCGTGCTGAAGTGCTGGATAAGCTTGAGCCCAACACACCACCTCACAGAGTGGCCTCCCCGGGCCTCTGGGCTCTGTCAGGCGGGGACTGGGTCCAGTACCTCCACCTGGCACAGGGTACGAACATGGAAAGTGCTCGGTGAGGTCATCACGTCGTAGTGCTTGAGAATCTTGTGGGGCAGGAGGCACTAAGCCTTGCGTGGATTAGCATTACTGTAACTGGTTTTACTTCATTTAATTGGCATTTAATTTGCATAGCGGTGCTTTGAAGGTTTCACAGGTGGGAAAGTTGGGGTGCAGGGAGATGAGGAGGACCCTGTAACCATCTGGGTGGCAGAGCTGGGATTACAAGCCCATTTCCCCTACCGCCGAAGCCTGCGCCTTTAACCTCCATTCTATGCTGTTACTACCTTAATCGGCAGTGTTTTCATTGGATGCTTAGGTTATTTTTTTAAGAAAAGATGATTATGTCATGGAGGCAGGGCTGTGCTCCAGACTGCTTTGTCCATAGTGGGTGTTCCAAAGTGTTTCCTTGAAGCGAAAGCGTCTCCTATAATTCTGCGGAATAACCTGAAGTATAGCTGGCATCCAAATATATGAAATTCTTTTCCTGCCAGTCACATTTGCCACTTGCAAACTTTATCTCCTACTTAGCACCTGCTCCCATGTCCGTGTCTGGGCTTTCAGCCAGCCACCTGCAGTCCTGTCTTCCCCGGAACGACTTGCCTTCTGAGTTTTTAGATGCAGCCTGTCTTCTCGGACCTCAGCCTCTTGTGCCAGGTTGTTCCACAGCCTGTCCCTAGAGCCTCCTGGCTCCCTCTCAGCCCTGGCCTCCTTAGGCTGTCCTGCCTACTGTCCTCCGGCCAACACCTTTGGCCCACTAGCCCTTTGGCACCCCACCCGGCCCAGTTCAGTTCTCCTGCCCGTCTTTGTCCTGCCGGCACCCCAGACTGCCGAATGTGCTGTGAGAACAGAGGCTCACAATGTGCAGGTTGGAACCACTCCAGATTCATGCTGGAATTCTCCAGCCTCTGAGGCCCTCGGTGGTGCTTGGAAGTCCCCCCTCCCGATCCCCTAGGCTCTCCAGAGACCACTTCAGCCCCTTTTTGACTCTTTTCTAACATATGACCCTGCCCCACCCCATTCATCCTCGGCAGCTAACCTTGCCATTCTTCTTTTTTTTTTTTTTAATTTTTTAACATTTTTATTTATTTTTGAGAGAGACAGAGGGTGAGCGGGGGAGGGGCAGAGAGAGAGGGAGACGCAGACTCTGAAAGGAGGCTCCAGGCTCTGAGCTGTCCGCACAGACAGTTCGACCCAGGGCTCGAACACACGAACTGCGAGATCATGACCTGAGCCGAAGTCGGACGCTTAACTGACTGAGCCACACAGGCGCCCCCTAACCTTGCCCTTCTGCACAGAGGACAAACCAACCCTCGGGACCACTCTCCCCTCCTGCCACCGTATCCAGAAACTACCTTGTACTGCCAACCATGGAAGCCTCCTGTAATGGTGGAGGGGTGCCTTCCTCTCTGCCCTCCTTGCCATGAAGCCTTTCCCATCTACACAGATAAGCTCTCTCTCCAACCACTGTCACTGTCCCCTTCCAGCTGGCACTGCCATTTTCTTGCCCTTTACACATGGACCTCTCGGAGGGGTTTTCTTGCTGCCCCATCGCTCACTTGCCCCTCACGCCGTGAGACTAGCTCATCCCGTCTCTGTGCTCACCCAGTACTTCCTCATCACGAAATCCAGTGCATATTTTTCAGCTCTTATTTTCCTTGCCTTCTCAACCTTTTGACATAGTTCAGTACTTGTTCTTTTTCCTCTGGTCTCTGGCTGCTCTTCTCCATCCCTTTTGTTTTATGTGCCTTAAATGTTGGCCTTCTTCAGGCTTCTGGCCTATGCTTCTGTCTTCACTTACACGCTGTCCTTGGATGCATGTCCTTAAACATGCCAGTCCCCTGTCCTCCAGTATCCTGCAAATGCCCATGACTTTGAATTGCTGGCCACAGCTCAGACCTGTCTTCTGAGCTCCAGACCTGCCCACAGACTCTTCTACTTACATTTCTCCCAGGCATCTTACGCTCACTATACGCACAGCTGAATGCTTGATCTGTTCTGTAATAGTCTGTATCTCAGGAAATGGTTCCACCAACTCTTGGGTCACCCAGCCTGGAGCCATCGGTGTCCCGGCCTCCTCATGTCCTACTTATTTCTGTTGCCCCCTAAATATCTCCAGTTGGGTGCATCTGTCTGCCCTGCTGCTTGCACCGGGATTCTCTCAGCCACATGAGTGCCCATCTCTGAGCTGGTCTACCCGTGGGGGTCCCAGCCTCCTCCAGGCCCTTCCACCCAGCGCAGTCAGTGTGGACTCCACAGTGCAAGTCTGGTGGTACCCTCCCCACACTTGTGTGCAGTCTGGCCCTCCCCTTGCCAACGCCATCCGGCCCTGGGCCGCGTCTCACACTGCTCTCACCACTGCCGTGGGGTCCTCTAACCTGAACTTGCCTGCATCTCGGGAAGCCGTGTCCTCCCCCATCTCTGGGCATCCACACACCATAGCCCCTCTGCCCTGTGTATTCTTGACCTTCCTCCACACGGCAAAGCTTTCCTGACTTGTGTTTTCTTCTGTCCCCCTGGGAGCCTCCCGGGCCTGGCCGTGCATGCCCAGTGTACCCTGTGCTCTCCTGCAGCAAAGGACTTGCCCCCCCCTGTGCTGCATGTGCCCTCTCCTCACCTGCGTACCCTGCCGGATTTTGAGTGCCTGGAGGACCAGGGTCTCTGCTTGTTCATAATTGTCACCCCAGCATTTCGCTCCAGGCCAGGCGTAATACCTGCTCAGATGGTGGTTGGAGCCTAACTGAAGAATGTGGTCTTTAGGTTCACAGATGCACTTATGATGTGTTTCGGAGATAAAGTTCCTATACTGTTACTCAGGCTATTTTAACCATTCCAGAGTTCACAATTCAATGACTTCTGATAATAGTCACAGTTTTGTGCGACAGTCCCCACTGTCTAACCCCAGAATGCTTTCATAGACCCGAATAGAAACCCTGTGCCCACTGGCAGCTGCTGCCCGTTCTCCCCTCCCCCCAGCCCCTGTCAACTGCGTATTGACTTCCTGTCTGTATAGATTTCCTTGTTTTGGACCTTTCATATAAATGGAATCCTACAATATGTGGTCTTTGGGGCCCGGATTCTTTCAGTCAGTGTAATGTTTTTAAGGTACTTCATTCCTCTGTGTCGCTGTGTGATGTTCCACGGTATGCAGAGACCACCTTTTGTTGATCCATTCATCCACTGATGCACATTTGGCTTGCTTCCAGTTTTTGGCTATGGTGAATAGTGCCGCTGTGGTGTTTCATGTACAGGTTTTTGTTGGGAGTGGAACCGCTGGGTTACGTGGTAATTCTGTGTTTAAATTTGAGGAGCCACCAAACTTTTTCCCACAGAGACTGCACGGTTTTAATTCCCACCGGCAATATATTAAGGTTTCAATATTTCGACATTCCCATCATGGATGGATTTTGAATGTTGATATAAGCTAACTATAGGCCAGATTTTGTTAGGAGATTACCAAAGAGCCAGCCATATCCCCCACTTTTGTTTCATTTGCATTCTCCTTTCAGTGGCGTAAACTTCCCTGTTTTGAGATTTACAAATAGTTTGATTATACGGAAATGTTGCGGTAGTACAACCTTCCTCTGTTCAGACAGATAGTACTAAGAGAACCCTTAAAAATCTAACTTACCTAGAGTAGGATCCAGTTGTTAATGGCTTAGAAACTGATGATGGGTGATGGACGATTGTTATGGGTTGAATCGTGTCTCCATAAAAAAAATATGCTGAGGCCCTAACTCCTGGTACCTGTGAATGTGGCCTCATTCATAGGTGGGTCCTAATCCAGTCTGAGTGGGGGTCCTTAGTAGAAGAGGAGAGACAGACCCAAGGGGAATGCCATGGGACGATGAGGCAGAGATTCGAGTGATTGTCTATAAACCTGAACACCTGGGGCAACCAGAACCTGGAACATGCAAAGACGCTGCCCCAAGAGGGTTCTGAGGGAGCACAGCCCTGCCAGAACCTTGATTTGGGCTCCAAACCGTGAGAGGACATTTCTGTTGTGTTAAGCCCTATAGTTTGGGGTACTGTGTTCCAGCAGCCAGGGGAGAGTCCCGCGAGGATTGGGAGGCTGATTACAAAGAGATGAGCTTGTCGCTTCTTTAGTGCTCTCCGTGTGATAGCACTAGAAAGACTAGAACTGGGAACTCAGATGAAGTGATGTATCCTTTGTTTTTCACAGGCCAAGGGTGGAGGATACGAAAGTGAAAGTGCTTACCCCAACGCGGAGCTCGTGTTCTTGGAGATCCACAACATTCACGTGATGAGAGAGTCCCTGCGTAAACTGAAAGAGATCGTGTACCCCTCGATCGATGAGGCACGGTGGCTCTCCAACGTGGATGGGACGCACTGGCTGGAGTATATAAGGGTAAAGCGGGCTGGTCCTTTACACGCTTTCTGGTTAAGATTTCTCTCTGTACCTGCCATAAATCTGGTGATCCACGTGGTTTCTCAACACTGGAAATAAGCACATCTTTGCTGTCACAGTTTCCATGGGCAGTATCCAGACGGTGGTCTTTGTTGGAGGGCTTCTGTGACATAAAAAGTGATAATGCTTGCCTCAGATCAGGTTTTTAAAGACCTTTGTGGCCCTTTGAAAAAGGACTGTATTTACTGCTGTCATTTTTCTTCATGTAAGGTGTTCCCCACCCCCAATGTTACCGTTTCCGAGTAATCCTCCGTTGATTGCATTGTTTGGTTTATTGACCTGAACTTCCAGCATTCTTCACAGTCCTGGAAATTAAATGCTGTCCTAGAAATTAAATGTAGCCTGCTCTAATGTGCCTTCTTTTCTGAAGATGCTTCTTGCTGGGGCAGTAAGAATTGCTGATAAGATAGAATCTGGGAAAACTTCGGTGGTGGTGCATTGCAGCGATGGTTGGGACCGAACAGCCCAGCTGACCTCTCTGGCTATGCTGATGTTGGACAGTTATTACCGCACCATTAAAGGCTTCGAGGCTCTCATAGAAAAGGAGTGGATAAGCTTCGGACATAGGTTTGCCCTGGTAAGTTGAGACAGTGAGATATGTGCTTGACTGTTCTTTCCCATGCATGTGCGTATCACACACACCACACATCTACACACACACACATGTACACACGTGTGGGTTCTCTGTGTCTGACCCGAGTCACCATAATGGAAGACGATGGGCCCCTCAGCATTGTATGTTTTTTGGTAGGGCACTCTGGTTTTTAGAATTTTTTTTAGTGTAGGTATGTTTTTTTTTTATGTAAGTGAGGCAAAATTCATATAACAGAATTAACCATCTTCAGGCATACAGCTCAGTGGCATTTAGTACATTCACAACGTTGTGCAACCCCTACTTCTGTCTAGTTCCAGAACATTTCTCCACCCCATTAAGTAGTCACTTCTCATCTCCCTTCTCCCCCAGCCCCTGACAATCACTAACCTGCTTTCTATCTTTCTGAATTTGCCTGTTCTATGTACCTCATATAAGTGGAATCCTATAATATTTGTTTTTCTGTGACTGGCTTATTTCATTAAACACACTGGTTTTAAGGCTTATCCATATTCTAGCCTATGTAAAAATTTCATTCCTGTTCATAGCTGAATAGAATTCCCTTATATAGATAGACCACATTTTGTTTATTCATTTATGTTGGTGGATGCTTGAATTATTTCCAGCAGTACGCTATTGTGAATAATGCTGCTATGAACATTGGCCTACAAGTTTTTGCCATACACAGTACCACAAACTGAGTAGCTTAGACAATAGAAATGTATTGTCTCACAGTTCTGGAGGCCAGAAGTCCAAGGTCAAGGTTCTGGTAGGGTTGGTTTCTCCTGAGCCCCCTCTTCTTGGCTTGTAAGTGGCCGTCTTCTCACTCTGTCTCCATGTGGCCTTTCCTCTGTGTGCACCTCCCTGGTGTCTCTCTCTGTGTCCAAATTTCCTCTCCTTAGAAGGACACCAGTCAGATTGGATTAGGGCCTACCCTCCCACCTCCCTTTAATCACCTCTTTACGGACCCTATCTCCACATATAGTCACATTCTGAGGCCCTGGGGGTTAGGGCTTCAAGACAGGAACTGGGGCAGTACAAAATTCAGCCCATAACAGCCTGCTTTCACACTTGGGTATATCCCTTTTAGTGGAATTACTGGGTCATCTGGTAGGTGTTCTTTTGTTTTTAAGTTTGTTTATTTTAAGAGTGAGAGCTCAAGTGGGAGAGGGGCAGAGAGAAAGGGGGACAGAGGATCTGAAACTGGCTCTGAACTGTCACCATGGACCCTGACACGGGGCTCGATCCCATGAACTATGAGATCCTGACCTGAGCCGAAGTTGGATGCTTAACTCACTGAGCCAACTGGGTGCCCCCATCATCTGGTACATATTTTTATGCTTTAGTCCAAATGGCTGTTCCTCGTCCTTCTCGGGCCTTAAGCCATTGGGGATTCATCTTAACTGTGCATTGGAAAACTCCCTGAAGCCACATTCAGATCCACTTCTAGAAAGCAGGACGAGCAGTGGAGAGCTTCAGTGGCTCCCACCATGGGGTACCAAGTGCACTGTCCATGAGGAGAGGGAAAGGAAGTTCCACAGGCTTTGAGCCACATGCCCTTTGGGGGCTGTTGTCCGGTCCTCAGCTACATGCCTTCCCTGTCTGCGCCTTGGTTCCCTTCTCCAAGTGGAGTGTTGTACAGAGGAGGGGAGTTTGTGTACATTAGGTGCTCAGACAGGGCCTGGCCCGTGCTGGGTACCTTTTAAATTTTTTTTTTTTTAACGTTTATTTTTTTGGGACAGAGAGAGACAGAGCATGAACGGGGGAGGGGCAGAGAGAGAGGGAGACACAGAATCGGAAACAGGCTCCATGCTCTGAGCCATCAGCCCAGAGCCTGACGCGGGGCTCGAACTCACGGACCGCGAGATCGTGACCTGGCTGAAGTCGGACGCTTAACCGACTGCGCCACCCAGGCGCCCCGATCCTGTGCTTATTTTAAACATTATCGCGAACTCCTTTGTTCCTTCTCCCTGGGAGAGGAGAGAGTGTGGAGTTTTCCCCAATGTTTGCATCTGACCATCTCTGAAGGCTCCCAGGGCATTCTGTTCCACCTTTCCTCTCCACACCGTGTGTCCTGGAAGACAGGAGGCCGGCAGGGGCCCTTGACTAGGTGGGCAGTGCTAAAGGCCACCTACTGAGACTCCAGTAGCGGCCCTGCACAGCACGCGTCAGGGCACGTGCACACGTTCTCCCATCCCTACTTGCTGACACTGGGGTTCGCGATGGTAGTGAGATCCTAGGATTGTTAATGGCTTCACTTTACTGAGCGGCACTGTGTATCCAGCACCGTGGCACGTATCATCTGCTTCAATCCTATAATGACCCTGAGCGGCAGCTGCTATAACTGGCAGTTGGAGGGAACTGACATTTCAGGAGTAGGAGTTATCTGACCGAGGTCACCCAACCATTGAGGGTTGAACCGGCATCCACAGAGCAGTTTCCATCCTGCAGCCACCTTCTTGCTGCCTCCCTCTACTCTCCCTTCCCTTGAGTTCTGTCTAAGCTCTTGTCTGAGGCCCACTTCTGTCCTTGCCCCCCTGTTCCATCTTCTACCTCCTGGACCTTTTCCCAGACCACTGTCTAACCTGCCACCGACCTGCCTCCATTTCCCCTCTTGCCTAGAGGGGTCCTACTGGTCTAGAAGCCTGCCACTATTTATCCCTCTCTTGACCCGACTTCCCCCTCCATCTGTCACAGCAGATACCTGCTCCCTCTGCAACAAAGCCCCTCACAGCTGTAGTCTGTACCCACTACTGCTGTTTCCTTTCAGGCTGTGTTGAACTCACTTCACCAGGCTTTCTCCTCACAACACCCACTCCAGCCCGAAGCTGCTTGTCACCACCACCGATGACTGCCACTTTGCCAAGTCCTTCTCTTATTTGGCCTGCGCACTGGAGGCTGTTGGTTCTTCCCTTCTTCTGGAAACTTTTTCTTCCCTTGGCTTCTAGGTCTCTGTAGCCTTTTGAATTTCCTCTAGTCTTCTGGTCCTCCTTCTCTCCCCAGCCTCGTGGTGTTGGGGGGCAGGCCTGGGGCTCAGTTCTCAGATCATTTCTCTTTTCTCTGCATGCTTAATACCTTAGTGATCCCGACTGGTCGCTCATCTTTAAATATGTGTATTTCCAGTCTGCCATGTCCTCAGTGCCACTGATGCCCCCTTCCTTCTAGCCTGCTCATCTCCCTTGGGGCTATGATGGCAGCCTAACTAGTTTCTCTATCACCTGTGTCTCCTTCCAATCCTTGTCCTTGCTACAGCCAGATGGAGTGTTCCAAGAAGCCCATCTGCTGCTGCCCACTGTGAATCTCTCCGAGCCCTCCCGTGGCCTGTGGGGTTGTGGGCAAACTCCTCAGCTCAACATTTGAGGCCCTTGGTGATCTGGTCTGGTCCACCTTTCCAGCCTTGTTTTGCCCCCCAACCCACCCCCTTCCACCTTTCCTCATGTCCAGCTACTTACGGTGCCCTTGGCATCCCCCCTTCCATGTTCCCACTGCTTCTACTATAATGTACCTCTGGCCAGCCGGAAAGCAGGCACCTCCTTCCATCCTTCATGGTTTATCTCAAATGACACCTCCCCCGTGACTGTGACTTTCCTTCCTTGTCCCCTCTCTACCCCATCCTACGTTGGCCACTTGTTCCTTTGTGGCCCCCGGATACCCATCACAGACTTGGAAACCCTTAGAACATTTTATTGCCCTTGTTATTTACAGGTCTTTCTCTCAACTAGACCACGAGGGAATTACTCATTTAGCACAAGTACTGCATCTCATTTGTCTTGGTGCGTCAGGTGTGTAGCCAAGAGCCTGGCCTCTACTGGACACCGTGAAACTTGCTGAAATTCCAAGGGCCAGGCAGGATGCCTTGCATCCACCATAGGAATTCAATAAATGCCTAGTAGAAGGATGAATCTTAAATTGTGAGCGGTCACGCCAAACTGTTCCCAAGGTGCCTTAAATACTGAAGAGCAGGCTCTACAAGTTATTTCTGTAAAGGAGAAGTACAGAAATAAGGCAGTTGATGCAGCTGCTATGGAAAACAGTATGGCAGTTCCTCAAAAAAATTAAAAATACCATATGATCCAGCAAATTCTGCTTTGGGGTATAGACCCAAAAGAAGTGAAAACAGAGACTCAGATATTTACACACCCATGTTTATAGCAGCATGACTCACGATAGTGCACGTGTAGAAGCAACCCGAGTGTCCGCCAACAGATGACCGCATGAACAGAATGTGGTCTGTCCATACAATGGAAGTAGTATTCAGCTTTAAAAAGGAAAGAATTTGACACCTTCTACAGCGCAGATGAACCTTGAGGACCTTCTGCTGAGTGAAAGAAGCCAGTCACAAAAGGACATCTACTGTATGATTCCACTCCTAAGAGGTCACCGAGTCACATTCATAGGGACAGAAAGTAGAATGGTTGGTGCCAGGAAGGAGGAGTTAGTGTTAATGGGGAAGAGTTTCAGATTGGGAAGACGGAAGAGTTCTGGAGATTGATGGAGGCGATGGTTGCACAGCAATGTGAATGTCCTTCATACAACACTGAGCTGTATGCTAAACGTGGTTGAGATGGTCAATTTGATGTCATGTGTGTTTCACCACAATTACAAACCAGTAGAAAAGAAAGACCATATGCTGTAACTGCGAGGCATGGATTTCCTTGTTTTTATGTCTTTCCTGCTGGCAGTTTCAGAGACCCAGTGTTTCTTGCACTTTCTCTATGCTGGTTGCATTGTATCTTCATGATGGTTTTTTTTTTTTTTTTCTTTTCCTTTCTTATCCTTTTGCTTACTTATCAGATTATTTGAGCGTTCTCTTAGAATGCTCATTCTGGAGCTGTTTTTTAACCTGACATTTTCTTTTTTTTTTTTTTTAAAGTGTTTTTTTCAACGTTTATTTATTTTTGGGACAGAGAGAGACAGAGCATGAACGGGGGAGGGGCAGAGAGAGAGGGAGACACAGAATCGGAAACAGGCTCCAGGCTCTGAGCCATCAGCCCAGAGCCTGACACGGGGCTCGAACTCACGGACCGCGAGATCGTGACCTGGCTGAAGTCGGACGCTTAACCGACTGCGCCACCCAGGCGCCCCTAACCTGACATTTTCAATGTTTCTGTCCTACTTATGTTTGAAATCCTTTTACCTTTTACTACGAATCTATTAATATGTTCAAAAAATACCACAAGGTGTGAAATAAACATTGGATGTCAAGTATATCTCAAAATTGCAAACAGAATACAATACTGGACTTCCTTGAGCAAGGACTCCCCACCACCATTTCAAGTGTGAGATTTGGGGATTTTCTGAGTCCTGTAGAATTGGTTAAAGCTTGTAGATTATTATTTTGATTCTCACACTTCGTGACATTTCTGAAAAATGGGAAAACCTGCTTTTACGCTTGTGGAGAGAATGGAGTCGTAATGCGCTTCATGAGCTGCTAATTGGTAGTCTCACAGTGACACTGTGCCCTTGTGGTGGTGGCTGGGCTTGACCCCATCATTTGGACTGAAAAGTTTACTGGCTATTTGCTTGTAACTTCTTGATCTCAACTACAGTAAAGTAAAATTATAAAACCGTCAACATGGGAAAATACAGTACATTGAAATTTTGTTTCCTAAGAGTAATGGAAGTCAGTTCAATTCAGTGAACGTTGTTGAGTGCTTATTATGTGCCAAGAATTCTGTTAGGCCTTGGGATGTACAAATGACACCTGATGCTTGCCACTAGGCAATTTTAAGTGACTTTATGGAGGAGTGTGGCCTGCATTAACATGCTTAACCTCTTATTTCTTTTCAGAGAGTGGGCCATGGCAATGACAACCACGCAGATGCTGACCGGTCCCCTATTTTTCTTCAGTTTATTGATTGTGTTTGGCAAATGACAAGACAGGTGAGTGATTTCAAGTATATTTCTGACCTTACAGTTTAAGATTATATAAACCTTCATGTTCATTCAAAATGAAGACATGTGTATGTATGTGAAAACAGGACCCCTTCCGTTATTTAGCTCAGTTTGATTCTAATTCACTTAGAAGTATAAGCAGAAAATTAGAAATGATCAACTTCACCACAAAAGTTCCATTCCTTGTGCAATGGCTTTTGTCGGTCATCCTGTCCGCCAGCTGTGCTCCAGTCCTCCTGCTGCTCTTGTCCCCTGTCAGGGTGAGAGTTCCCTGCTGGCTGGGTACAGGAAGATTCAGCCAGGTGTTAGAAATGGGGATGTGACTGAACTGCCCACGAGGGGGGTGTTAGACCCGGAACTCAGGAATCTCCATACCTACTCCAGGCCACAGCATCCCCAGTGCAGAGTCGGTGAAGTAAAGGAGTGTCCAGGAAGTGATGACAGATAGGGAGTTGCTGGTGCTTAGTTACTGGGTGCCTAGTTTCCAAACCCCAGTGCACAGAGCCCTGGGAAGCAAGCTGGCGGCGCAGGTATCCTTCCCTGAGCTGGGTGGGTCCTGATGGCTTCGGCTTAAAGCATGGACTGCCATGAGGCATGTGCTATTTATTCCCTAGTCTCCAACATCCGAGCCCAAGTTTGGGGTCTTACCCTCATGACAGGAGATCAAGCCAGAGAGAGGAACTGAGATAGAGTGACCTATAGAGAGGGGTGAGGAGAGAGCAAGCCAGAGACACACAGATATACATGCAGAGACACACGCAGACAGAAAGAGACAGATACAGACACAGAGGAAGAGACAAAGAGTCGCAGACGCAAAGGGACCAACACGGAGAGAATAAGAGGTCAGGAGTCCTCCCAGTGCCTGTGTGGGGAAGGAGTCCGAGGGTGGAGAACCATGGCCTGGGCCCTCTCCTTCCTGTTGGCCCAGAGGTCTGCCCTTAGCTGCTTTAGTCACGTGAAGGGGGCCAGCCAGAAAGACTGCTGGCGACCTCTAGTGACTCCACCAGCAGCCACGGTGCTCGTGACTGAGATTCCTGACCATATCAGCACCAACACCTTAGGGTCTTTTTAAAGGACCTCTGCCTCCCTGAGCCCGGAGAGTGCCCGATGTACCACCGTCTGTGAAATCTCTCACCGTGAGCCTCTGTACCGATGTGGGGGGGTGTTGGGGGCAGGAGAGAGCCACCACACTGCTGATGCTGCCCCGCTCTGCCTCAGCCTGGACCGCTCGTGGCAGCGATTCCTCGAGGGCCATCTAGGGCACCCCAACCTCACTCTCCACCTGAGGGCTTACTGTCAGCACCTGGAAACTTGTCAAGATGCACATGCTTCGGCCCCACCCCTGCAGACCCTTCCTCCCGTGGTCCTAGGGGGAAGCCCGGGTGTGTGTGGTTCTGCAAAGTTCCCCAGGTGGTTCTGTGGTACCAGTGAGGTAGAAGGCCAGCATCCAGGCAGGGAGCTCCGTCCTAGTCCAGTCCTGTGGCTAGTAGCCTCAGCTTCCCTTGGGGACTTAGAGATGAAAACTCACATGGCACTGGATGTGGTGGTTTTCTTAAAATGCAGATTCTGATTTGTGAGTCTGGGCCCCGAAGCTTGAGAGTCTGCATTTCCCACAGATCTCCCCCAGTAGCAAGGATCTAGAGAGAGTGGCATACTTTCAGAAACAAGAAAGAAAAGAGGTGCCTGGGTGGCTCAATCGCTTAAGTGTCTGACTTCAGCTCAGGTCATGATCTCATGGTTTGTGAGTTTGAGCCCCACATCAGTCTGTGGAGAGCCTGCTTGGATTCTCTCTCTCCCCCCTCTCCCCATTTGCGTGTGAGTGCATGTGTGTGCTCTCTTTCAAAAATAAAAGAAACTTAATAAAAAAGGAAGGGGGTGGTGGGTAGGTTCTAATCAGCGAGAGGAGATCTCACAGAATGTGAGTCCTCAGGCCTGCACTTAGAACTTCCTCTTACTTTTAGGCCCACTTCCCCAAGCTGATGGGGATCTTCAGTTAGCTGAGTGCGAGGTCACAACTGGTTCAGAGCAGCCAGTTGGAGGGAAGACCCGGTGAGGGGGAGCGGGTCTCAGAGAGAGGTAGGCACCGACATCGACAGGATGAGTGACAGTTGACAGTGAACACATACTCAGAAAGCCGGGAGACTGGCCAGAGGTCTTATTGTAATGTAGCACCATGAACTTCTTGCTGTTTGTATTAATTGATTGAGCTGGTAACAAAATTAAATGATGGTTACATTCAGGTCAAAACAAAAAAGTATAAAATGCCTTTTAGAAAAATCACATTAAAAGGTTGAACACAAAAAATAATTCTGATGTTAAGTAGCTTCTCCCTCCCAAATGCCTAGGGGTGCGTGCGTGCGTGTGTGTGTGATATCCTCAAACTGACTTCCATTCTCAATACTGCTTAGTGCCTATTTTCATGTCCAATCTATATATTTTTTGTGCTGTTTATTGGATTTTAAGAAAACAAGGGGTGTAGATTAGATTTCAGATGCCTCTCAGCTCTAAGATTCTGTCCGTGAAATGCGTATAATTAATGTCTCTTAAAACAATGTTGTTAATGCAATAGAAGAAGAAATATCACTGCTTAGTCTATCAGTTAAGTCACAAGTGGATGAGACATGTAGCTTGTTAGAAAAGATGCATTAATGTAATAAGATTAATTTATTTGGAGGTTGCCTACTGCTAAATCAAGGAAGCTTAAATCCTCATGAAATTTTTAGAAATCTCAGGATAAAATGAACTAGCCTGTGTACACAAATTGATAGAAAAGGATCTAAGGGCAGAGTAATTGAGGAGACTCTTCAGAAAAGAGTCTCCAACCTTCTACAATAGCCATAGTTTAATGGACTCTCTACCCTTCTCAAGAGGTGTAGAATTTCATTATGGATTTCTATGGAGTTTTTGAGACCATACGTTTTAGGCATATGGTATAGTTTCTGCGACAACAGGCCAAAACAAAGTCGGAGTCATGACATTTAATCTTTTATTTTTATTACTCTAGCTGTTGCTACTTCCTCTAAATGAAATATTTTTGGAGCTGAGCGTAAGGCCACAATGCCATTTGAAGGTGAATAACAGTCCTGATGGAACATGAGCAGAGCTCTTGTGTTCTGGTTTTGCAGGGGCTGATGGCCTTAGGCAGAGTCCCACCCACTCTGACCTCCCCTACCTGGTACCCACTTGGCCACAATAAGGCTTGTAGTCAGTGGTACTAGAATACATCCAACCAAGCTCCCAGATTCAGAACGAGTGCTCAGGGTTTGGAATAAAGACTCATTTGACTTTAAAAAAAAAAAAAAAAAGTACCCATAGAAGCTTTGCTGTCCTGCTAATAAACATATAATTTAAATGTTTGAAAATCTATATCTTCCATTACTATCCTTGATTTAATAAAGCTCCAATGTACATAAATGTTATATATTTGCTTCAAATTCATAAATTTTGTGGTGCCAATAATTTATGCATAGAGCGTAACTACACCACATAGAAAAATGCTGGGAAAAGTGGACAGGATGTACTTGGCCTTTTAAAAGATAGCTATTTGATGGGGTACCTGGGTGGCTCAGTCGGTTGAGCATCTGACTTCAGCTCAGGTCATGATCTCACGGTTCGTGGGTTCGAGCCCTGCGTCGAGCTCTGTGCTGACAGCTCGGAGCCTGGAGCCTGTTTCAGATTCTGTGTGTCCCTCTCTCTCTGCTCCTCCTCTGCTCACATGCTTTCTCTCTCACAAAAATAAAGATTAAAAAAAAAAAAAAGATAGCCATTTGCTGGGTGCCAGGGTAGCTCAATTGAGCATCCAACTTTGGCTCAGGTCATGATCTTCTGGTTCATGAGTTCAAGCCTTACATCAGGCTTGCTGCCGTCAGCACAGAGCCTGCTTTGGATCCTCTGTCCCCCCTCTCTCTCTGCCCCTCTTCCACTCATACTCTCTCTCAACAATAAGTAAAACATTTTTAAAAAATTATTAAAAGATAGCCATTTGGAATGTGAGGCCATTGTCAGAGTTGCAAGTTAAAGGCTCAGATTAATCAGTAGCTTTCTTTAGCATTTTGGCCAGATTTAGTTGATTTAGTTCATCTAAGAACAAGAGCGCTGGTAAGAACAACCACCATAGCTAGTTTCCAGAGGTTTCTAAAGAAGCAGTATTCTGATGGGGCTCCTCAGAAGACAGTTGTATGTTTCTATGGGAACAATCCTTAGGATGGAGAGAGAGGCACATCTGAATCCAAGATAGCTGAGCAGAATTCCGCAGCCTGGTGAGGAAGGGAACAATTTCAGGTAGAGCGTGGATAGTCCTGGATTGGCCATTATTTCTAATCGGGAAGCTTGTCCCTATCCTCGTAAAGTAATAAGGCTATCGGCAACCCTGGTCGTCTCTGTAGAGATGACAGGATTTCATGATCGTGTGCACATGTCACTCTGATCGGGGAATGGTTTGATACTGTAAACTGAGTTAAATAAAAACATGCTGGGTAGTTCTGTTTGGTTTAGTTCTAATTGGCTCTGCATCATTCAGCATGTAATGAACATTTCACTGTGTTTACTGGCACATGAGAGGTAGCCAGTACTTGCCTGCCGCTAGGATCATCATCATTATCATTAATCATTATTGTCATTTCCAGACCGTCTCCTCACGGCTACTAAATGACACCTACTGGCTAGGATGTCCCAAAAATGGTAAAGTCTTTGTTGGAATTTGGCAAAACCCCATTAAGAATGACCTAAAATGATAATTGAGATGATTATGTCATTTTCTTATTCTGTTAATATGATGAATTACAGTAATTATTTTTTTTAACCTTGATCTTCAAATGTTAAGCCAGCCTTGCATTCCTGAGACAAACCCTGCCGTGTCATGTTGTGCTACCCTTTGTATATGTTGCCGGGGGTCAGTTTATTTATATGTTAGGAAGGATCACGGGGATGTATGTTCCTGGAGTTGTCTCTGTGGGAAGGTTATTAACGATGAGTAGTAGAGAATAGATTTTGTTTCTTCGTGAATCACTTTTGGTATATGCTGTGCCCGGGAACCCACCTCCCTTCTCTGTGACTCCGAATGTACCCCAGGTAGAAAGCTGGGACTGGAGTTGGACTTGACTCGTCTTTTTCCCTTTGGTGCTGGGGGTGGGGTCATGGCCTCCTGCTGCCTGTTGCCAGTGTCTGAAAACAGCTGCTTCATGTATTCTATCCAGTTTTCTAGTGCTTTCTGGCAGAAGGGGCACTGTGGGCTGTGTTCTACCAGCATGACAAGAAGTGGAAGCTGCACGATGCTTATTCAGGCATTGAAAAGTACAGTTTTTCTTACTTCAGGTTGTTTCTCAGCCAGATCTATAAGCTTGGACTTGAAACTATAGGAAGTTAAATTCTACATGGGCTCAGTCTTCCTTTTAATCTTGGACTGTATTCCGAGTTGTACTTTAGCGGTCTTTCACAGACAACTAGTACCACTATGTTTTAGAAATTGAACTTTAAACCTTCTTTCTCCATTTAAGTTTCCTTCAGCATTCGAGTTCAATGAACTGTTCTTGATCACGATTTTGGATCACCTCTACAGCTGTCTCTTTGGGACCTTTTTGTGCAACTGTGAACAGCAGCGACTCAAAGAGGTAAGTGTCCATTGCTTTCCCAATTACTCGGGTGCCTTTCCCATGAGGTGCCACTGTTAAAAGGGGGACTGGGTGGAGAGGGGACTTGGGTCTAGCCCTGCTGCCATGCGTAAATGGAGAGATTACATTAGATGCCCTTCCAGGCCTCAGCAGCCCCAGTGCATGTGTTTAATCTTCCAGGTGGCCTGACACGAGCCTCTTACTGTGTGGGTGCTGGGGGCTGGGGCCTAGCAAGCCCATAGCTCTCTGACGTCTCTCAGTTCTTGTAGGTTTAGTTCTAAACCCTGGACCCCCTGAATCCCAAGCTCATGTACTTTCTATTTTCTACTGCACTAACTCCAAAATGATGTGACTCTGCCCTTCGTTCTCCAGGCCGTTGGGCACAAAGGTACTTGGAGGCCTAGGAAGGTGAAGTCTGTAGATGAGCCCAGAACTTCCCTTGAGGAGCAAGCCAGACTCTCTTTTCCATCAGGTTCATAATGAAGCAGTTGCCGAGCTTCTGAGTTCTATTTCCCCTCTTTCCTCTTTGGGATAAAAGAAAGAAATGGTCAAAAGTGAGGAAGCATTAGGCAAAGGCACCTTAGGGTGTCCTCTGGTTAACAGAAAAGGGCCAATGCCTGTGGGCTAAGTACATTAGAACATTGTCAAATTTCAGGGAAAATAGTGGGTTGCTAGCACCCACCTCCCTCTGCAGCTTCCCCACAGCTGTCACCCCTCATTCCTTGCCTGCACCCCACTCAGTCTCCTCCCTTTACCCTTCTCTCAGCTGGGAGCCTGCCTGGGCCCAGTCCCTGGTCGTCGTCTTCCCCAAACTCTGTCCTCTGTCTAGGTCGCTGTCTGTCTCCTCTCAGGATCTAAATGCCATTCTCTTCTTCCCTCTGCCCTTCTACATGTCCCTAAAGGGCACCCTTGCTCCTCGAGATGCACAGGAGCCACCTTGGCCTCCTCCCTCACCCTGCCCCCAGCTGCCACAGCTGGTCCCCCCTTGTCACTGCCCCACAGCCTAGCGCAAGCCCCCACGGTCTCGCGGCCAGACTAAGGCAGCTGGTGGGAAATGTGTTTCAGTCATTCCTGACCTCCAGCAACCAGGGCCGCATTCCCTGACTCTAGTCCCATCCTGAGCCTCTCCCCTGCTTGAAACCTCCCTGTAGCTTCTGTCGTGATCCCGGTAAGATCCACATTCCTGTGGGCCCAGGGTGATAGAGACCTGTTAACCTCTTAAAAAAAAGAAAAAATTTAGAGCAAGCTTCATGGTATTTGACTTCTATCTCAATAAAGCTATTTTTAAAATATGAACAGAAAAATGAAGTTCATATGTAGAATTTAAACACTTACGGTCTTCTCTTTTGTTTTAACCAAATACCCTCTTTAAAAACTCAGCTCTCTTGAGATGGAATTTACATACTATACAATTCAGCCTTTTAAAGTGTACAGTTTAATGGTCCTTAGTATATTCAGAGTGTGCAGCCATCCCCACCATCTAATTTCCTAAACCACATAAACTTTTCATCACCCAGAAAGAAACCCCATTCCCATTAGTAGTCACTCCCTGTCCCTCCCTCCCCCAGCCCCTGGCAGTCAATGATCTGCTTTCAATCTGTATGGATTCGCCTGTTCTGGACATTCCATATGAATGGAATCAAACAGTATTTCTCCTCCTGTGACTGGCTTCTTTCACTAAGCTTAATGTTGTCAAGGTTCATCTGAGTCTTAGCAGGCGTTGGTACTTTGTTCCTTTCTTATGGCTCAGTAATACCCGTGGTGTGGAGACACCACACTTTGTTCATCTAAGTCATCTGCAGATGGACTTCTGGTTGTTTCCACTTCGGGCTCTTACAAATAATGCTGCTGGGAACATTCAAATGTGCAAGGTTTCATGTGGACCTATGCTTTCATTTTTCTGGTATGTACCTAGGAGTAAAATTGCCGAGTCCTATAGCAAGTGTATGTTTAACCCAGAGACTGTTCTCCAAAGCAGTTGCAGTATTTTACATTGTCTCCAACAATGTCTGAGGGACCCAGTTTCGTCACATCCTTGTAGATGTTTGTTGTTGTGTATCTTTTTTATTCTAGTCATCCCAGTGGGTATGAAGGAGTAGCTCATTGTGAGTTTTGATCTACATTTCCCAATTAACCAATGGTATTGTGAGCACATTTTCATGTGTTTATTGGCCATCTGTTTATCTTCTGTGGACAAATGTTTATTCAGATCCTTTGCCCAGTTTTTAGTTGGGTTTTCTTTATTAGGGACTGGTAAGAGTTCCCGATGAATTCTCGATATATACAAGTCCCTTATCAGATACATGGTTTGCAAACATAGTCTCCCATTCTGTGCATTTTCTTTTTGCCTTCTTGGTGGTCTCCTTCGAAACACAAGTCTTTACTTTTCATGAGGTCCACTTTATTTTCTTTTCTTGCTTGTGCTTTTGGGGTCATGTGCAAAAGCCGTTGCCTAACTCAAGGTCATGAAGATTTGAGCCTGTGTTTCCTTGTAAGATTTTTATAGTTGTAGCTCTCACATTTAGGTCTGTGATCCATCTTGGAGTTCCTTTTTGTGTACGATGTGTGGGAAGGGTCCAACTTCATTCTTTTGCACATGGCTAACCTGTCATTCACATGCTGCTGATGAAAAGATTCTCTTTCCCCCATTGAACTGTTTCAGTGCCCTTGTTGGAATTCAGTTGGCGGTATATGTGAGGGCTTATTTCTGTACTGTCTGTTCTCTTCCATCGATTCCACACATCTATCCATCCTAGGCCAGCACCACCGGACGGATTACTGTGACTTTGTAGTAGCTTTTGAAATTGGGAAGTGTGAGACCTCCACGCTTGTTCCTTTTTCAAGAATGTTTTGGCCATTCAGGGTCCTGTGAATTATTGCTGCCGTTTCTCTTATAAATACAAAATATACGAAGAGGTCCTGATGGAATTTTCTATGTCTAGATAGCCTGTAAGGAAGTCAGCTGGCTTTTGCGGTTTTCTGATTTTGACTTTGTCACTGTGTTCAATCCATGTTCCATGTTTACCTGCCTTCCTGTGCCTGTAGGTTTTCATTCACATGAGCAATGCCAATAGTTCCAGCATTTGTATTCAGTGTATTCGAAGGTCGGGAGGTGGGGAGATAGAATTTAATGATATATTTACTTCTCTGTGTAAGGTTTCCCCGGCCTGCCACCCTGACAGGTTTTTCCCCAGATGTCCATCCATGATTTTCCAGCGAAAGGAATCTTATCTGTGAATTCTACCCCAACCCTCAATATTAAGAGTCACAAAAGCAAACTGCAAACTGGAAATAAAAAATGTATTTGTTATCGATGGGCCCCATCATCCTGTTGTTGCTAGAAAATTCTCATCATCCTGTGGTTGCTAGAAAGTTCTCGTTTTGCCTTCTACACACACACAGTCCCCAGATGTTCCTCAACTCAGCAATATGTTTTTCCAGGACAGTAACTAGTATGCGTTTTCATGTCCTCCCCTGCGTGAGGTGACACCATAGCACTAAGGATGGGGCTGGGGCTTAGTAAATGTTCTACGCTTTTTCAGTGTCTGAACTCCTTTTATTCAAGTCTTTTTCTCTGCAATACAGATTCTTGAGAATCTGAAAAAAAAAAAAGGTGAATTTATTTCAGTGTATTCCTTTTTTTTGTTTTTCAGGATGTATATACGAAGACTATATCTTTATGGTCGTATGTCAATAGCCAGCTCGAAGAATTTTCGAATCCTTTCTTTGTGAATTATGAAAACCATGTCTTATATCCCGTTGCTAGTCTGAGTCATCTGGAACTATGGGTAAACTATTATGTGCGATGGAACCCACGAATGAGACCTCAGGTATCTTTTTGTTCTTCGCAAAAGAGTGTATCTTTCTGAGCAAAGATGGTGGTTTAGAAATGAGTTCATGCTAGGGATGGACATGCTCTACTTCTGCCCTCACCTCTCAGGGTTCAGTCCTTTCCGTTCATGTTCTAGCAGCTTTTCTTCCTTCCTTCCTTCCTTCCCTCCCTTCTTTTCCTTTCTTTTTTGTTTCTTTCTTTCTTTCTTTCTTTCTTTCTCTTTTCTTTTTCCTTCCTTCCTTCCTTCCTTTTCTTTCCTTTCCTTTCCTTTCCTTTCTTTCCTTCTTTCTTTCCTTTCTCTCTCTCTCTCCCCTTCCTCTGTCTGCTTCCTTTCCTTCTTTCTTGAAGTTTATTTATTTTAGAGGGAGCAGGGAAGGGGGAGAGAGAGAGAGAATCCCTAGCAGGCTTGGCACTGTCAGCACAGAGCCCGATGTGGGGCTTGAACTTATAAACTGTGAGACCATGACCTGAGCTAAGGTGGACGCTTAACCGACTGAGCCACCCACGTGCTTCTAGCAGCTTCTTTTCATACACCAACCCAGATGCCGTTTGCTGGCTTAGAGTTAAACATCTTAGCACCTCTGTCTTTGCTAAAGGTGTATGGATGAAGTAATATTGGTTACTGTGTTGGACTCTTAGTCTCTCCAGTGACTTGGTGAGTTTGTAGACACTGGTAGCAAAAGAGAAAAAGACCACGTGCTGAGTTGCAGGTAGGCAACCCTTGAAGAAGGGATAGTCTCCCCCTCCCTGCCACACTCTCACTATAACATTTCCTGAGACTGAAACAAATAGCAGAACGATGCACGGCAGGACCAGAGACTGGAACAAATAGCAGAACGATGCACGGCAGGACCAGGCAGCCGAGCTGTGTTTGCCCTTGGCGTCCAGTGGCTAAGCCCGGGCTGTGGTTCAGGCACCACCAGTTAGGGTTCCCAAGGTGCTCCCCCAAGCCTGTGCCCTGTTGGTCCTGCCCTGCCCTCTCCCGTCCATGCAGGTGGCATGTCAGTGGCTGGGTGCCGTCGATGGTAGTTGGTGGGTAGAGCAATGGAGGCAGCTGTGTGGGGAACAGAGGACCTTCTGTGGGGTCAGAGGACCTTCTACCGAGGGTCTTTGTAGGTTGAGTATTCTTTGGGTTTCCTGGCAGCCTGCCAGGAGCGGGTTTCTGGGGCCTCGTTCTTGCTCAGTGCCTTCGCCATCTACTCAGGAGTGTTTTCGGCTCTCTGTTCGCTCGGGCTGCCATTAACCAAGTACTACACACGGGGGCGCTTACACAGTGGAGACGCATCCTCTCCCAGTCCTAGAGACGGGAAGCCTGGAGGTCAGGGCGCTGACTAGATGGCTTGCTTCTGAGTGTGCTGTGAGGGAAGAGTCTGTTCCGGGCTTCACTTCATGGCTTGTGGCTGGCTGTGTCCCCCCCCGCCTTCACATTGTCTTCCTTTTATGTGTGCGTCTGTGTCCACGTTTCCCCTTTTTATAAGGACACCAGTTGTATTGGGGCAGGGCCTCATCTGATGACCGCATTGTAAGCTGATTACCTGTGCAAAGACCCGTCTCCACATACGGTCACGCTCTGTGGGACTGGGGGTACAACGTCCACATAGGAACTTGGCGTGGCCAGTTAACCCATAACCGCCCCCAAATCCCACTAACCATGGAGAATACCCGACTCTTCGTTTCACTTTCTAGTCGCCGGGCGCCTGAACCTTGGAGGGACCATCACTTTGGTAACGTTCCCTCCCCGATGGAAAACTCCCTCACTGTAGGTTTAGCTCCAGGAAGTGGCTGAGTGTGCACAGTACTTCTCCCCTCCTGACCTGTTCTGCTCCCAGCAGCACCGCCCCAGCTGCTCCCCACTTGCCTCTTTCCCTGTTTCTGGCTGCTTTCCAGTCCATCAGACTTCACCTATGAAAGCTCTTTCCTCCTCTAGACCCTCTGAGTTGGCTCTGGACCATTTTCCAGAACACCGTGGTCAGGGCCTGCCCAGCCCAGTACTTGTCTTTCTCTCGGAGCAGGCCCCGCACCCAGGCCTCAAGTTCCCCTCTTCCCCCTGGTCTGAGGGACTCCATGTCCCTGTAGGTGGCCTGTTAACCCCCCTCCCCAACTCTGGAAATGCTCTGCTTCAGCCTGGCACCATGCCAAGAGCTGGTCCTCTGAAAACCTTCTTTAGGAAACCTTCCCTGATTGAAACTTCCCTCTGTTTACTGTAAGAAGACCTACCTGTTGTCCTTGTGTACCAGGCAAATTTCTAACCGGGAGTAAGGGGCCATTAGCCACTTCCTGTGTTATGGCACTGAGTATTTCCTCTGCTCTTTTCTCCATAAAACAAACATTATACATACAGTCAAGTTCTTTGGTCAGTGGTTAGTGTTTTAAATACAGGTTTTCAATTTTATTTGTGGCCGGTGAGCCATCAGTAACTAATTTCAAATGTTTTATGCTTTTGCCTATGCTGATAGTGTCCATTCTGTTAGCTCTGTGGCATCTATAAAGAGTGCCGTGGAGCTAGCTGACCATTGCCCATGGCCTCCAGAAAGCCTCCTCATAAGCATGGTCCCCGAATCCTTCTCTCTTCCCTCTTCTGAGTGACCCATACCTCCTGCGACTCCCCATTCCCTAGTCACGTGGCCAAAGTTGGCCACATGATGGCCCACTGGGCACGGGACTGGCTTCCCGTGGCCACCCGATGGCTCCAGCTCTCCGTGCCTTCTACCTCCCTGGCCCCCACTGTCCCATCATCTAAGCTCCAGATTATGCCCATCGGACTATGGTGACAGCTTATTTGTATTTGTTTCTCAGACTTTGTGTTCTGCAAGGGTAGGCCTCTGCCATAATTGCTTGTTATTAGATTGAATCCTCCCCCAAATGAGAGCCACATGTGAGAGAGAAAATGGGTGTGGGCCCAGAAGCATCCGGGAGCCAGAGGTGGCCAGCCCCATCAGCAGCTTCTGTGGTGGCTCACAGCTGAGACAGTCTGAGTGCAGGTGCACTGCCCTCCTTTCATGGGGGCCAGCTTCCAGAAGTACACTTCTTTCCGACCTTTGCTGCTTTATTTTGGAATGCCAGACCAGGGGGCCCCTTAAGCACTTCTTTCCAGTTGCTTGAGTCCATTTTCCTTAAGAATCCAGGCCAGCATCTGCCTTCCTGCAGCTCCCTCCTAACTGGCATGTGCCTCTGTCCTCCTCAGGCCCTTTGCCGAGTCCTTTCCTGGGTGGTTCTATTTCGTGTGTCATAGCAACAAGGAGGAGGGGCTGTAGCGTAGAGTGGAGGGAAGTCCCTTCTGTGAAATCACTCAGGGAGGGTTACCAGATCGTATTCTTGGTGACACAAAGGACAGGTGGTCAGGGGGCTACCTTGAACCTTAGCACAGAAAGCCCGCACAGGCACTGCTGCTGGAATGAAGGGTGTCCCGTGGGCCCCCGCTCTTGCTGTGGCGGCACTAGCTCCCACGTGGTCTCTCAAACCCTGCGAGCCGCAGGCCGCCTTCCTTCCTGACCACGCTCAGGTCCTTACACGTGTGAGCAGTCAGCTTCATCGTGGCCATCACAACAGTGACGGGAACTGGAGCCCTCGCTGCTCTAAGTCCAGACCCTCTGGTGGGCCTCTGGGCGCCGGGGGATGCTGATGACCTCCTGCCGGGCAGAGGGAAGGGCCAGAGGAGCCGTGGCTTGTCACGTTCTCGCCACCTGGCACGTGTAGTTACAGAAGGGAAGGGTGCCCACCGGCCAGGGCCAAAGTCCCTCCTAGCGGTGGCTCAATGCCTCTTGTGGGTGGGGTCCCGAGCTTTGCCGAGACCTCGTGTGAGCAGGAGCACGAGTGTGAAATGGGTCCCTCCAAAGGTGGCCTGCGGCTCTCCGTGCTCCCCTTTCACCATGCAGTATGGAAGGGAGAACGGAAGGTGTCCTGAATGCGGCTGGCACGGAGGCATGTTGGGGAGCAGGCAGGGCCCAGGGGGGCATCAGAGGCCAGAAAGGTGGACAGGCCAGGCTGCCACAGGGTTCGTGGGACAAGCTCGTCGTGGTACTAGGCACATGGAACTTAGGGGGCGGGGAGGGCTGTGGCAAAGGGATCGGTGAGAAGGCTGCTGTCAGTGTGATGGGTGGGGATGGGGAGCAGGCTGGGGAGGAGGGGCAGGGGACTAGCCTATTTGGCCCCTTTTGTCTGAGGAGGAGGGGGCTAGATTGGCTACCCTGAGAGTAGCTCCCTGGGCATCCGTCAGAAGATGGCTGGGTGGGGAGGAGGGCCAGGCGTCTGTCTCGTTTCCTTTGGGGCCCTCTTGGCTCGTGGCTGACGCGCGCTAGCACCCACTGAGTGAGGTCCCCAGCTGGGCATTTTCTCAGTGAGCATGCGTCAGATTTATTGTAAAGGACATATGAGGAAAGGCAGCATGGAGATGTCAGACAATCGTCTCGGGCCCTGGGCGCATGTGGAATTGTGCAGTCCCCTGCACGGGCTGCCCCTCTCTGAGGTCATGGTAGTAACAGTAGTTTGACTGCAGAACGTTCCCTTGTGTGATTCCCTGGGAACCAAGTGATCCTGCAAGAGGCTCCAAGGCTAAGAGGGGTGCTGTTGCCCACATCACGGTGGCCTCTGGGATCAGCCGCCAATAAGGTAACTTTCCCTTGCTTTTGGGGGCCATCGCCATCAGATGCACATTGTCGTCCGTTCCCTTCTTCCTGTGGCCTGCTCAAGAGTTTGTTTCTTGCTGGTTCCCAGGCACCCAGCTCTCCTCCTCCTCTGCCTCTCCCCCTCCCTCCTGTCCGTGTGTCTCATCTGTGTCTGCCTCCTGGTTCCTTCCAGTGAGGCTGATCGCCATCAGCAGCCCTGACGGGAGAGCTCACAGTCTCCAGGGAGCTGGCTGAGGCTTTGGGGAAAGTGCCACAGGCAGAAGGGACAGCACATGCATGGCGTCTTTTAAAACCTGGAAGATTCTGGAATGTAGGAGGGGACAGGAGGCGGGACCTGGGGAGAGATGACGAGAGGCAGGCTGGGGTCACACTGCACGGTTTTGAGGCCAAGGTCAGGGCCACAGAAGGAAGCCACTGGACGCCGTTAGGTGGGCATCACATAGCCTGGGTGAGGCTTAGGGCCCAGGCGTGTGGTTGCAGTGTGCACACTGGATCGGGGACAAGGGGAGGTGAGTGGGCAGAGACAAGGAGAGAAGCCCCCCCACGTGGTGCCTTCTCTCCTGGGTCTGCCTCACCCCCAGCCTGGGAGCCCCAGGAGGGAAAGGTCAGGTCTTGGGTCTCTGGGCTTGCTAGGGGAGGGAGGGAGTACATGCTGTGACCCCAGTAGTCAGACCTGGTGTCCCATATGTCTCAGTGCGGTGGGGCTGGAGGTGCTGTGCACAGAGCCTGTCCTCCCTGTGCAGGGAGGCCGCTGGGCCCCCAGAGGCTCCACTCTTCCGGCACCATCCTGTCCAGGGGCTGCTGCCTAAGCCTATTGCAACCGATGAAAACGAACACAACTTCAGGTTGTAGAAGGTGGTGATTTAATACTATTCAGTCAGCAGGGCAATTTATAAAAATGCAAAACCGCAGAGGGCAGGGGGGCTGGGCACTGGTCGCCTTTCTGCAGTGTCCTTAGTTGACTGCTCCTCCCTGAACCAGCCGAGCAGTGCACCAGCTGCCGCCCCTGGCTGGGGGGGAGGGTGGGGGGACACTTGGCAGATGGTGTGGCAGGCTGATCGCACAAGGCACCTGGTGCCTGGGGACAGGCCCGCTCACTGCAGTGGTTTCTTCCTCCCCAGATGCCCATTCACCAGAATCTCAAGGAGCTGCTGGCCGTCAAGGCAGAGCTGCAGAAGCGGGTGGAGGACCTGCAGCGGGAGGTGGCCATGCGCGCCTCGTCCTCGTCCGAGCGGGGCTCGTCACCGTCGCACTCGGTCACCCCCGTCCACACCTCCGTCTGACGGGGTGTGGAGGGCGGCACTTCCGGCGACTCCAGTGGGCAAGGATGTCCTGCCCGGTGGCCCAGGCGAGGGACCGCAGCTTGTGCTCTGCTCTTCTAGGCTTGGGCCCGACGTCCTCCCATTCTGGAAGGCACTTTCAGCCACTGACCGTTTGTGTGGCTAGGACCACTCCCACCGTTGTCAAGTGCTTTTTGTTCTGTGACCCGTGCCCCTCCTGCCGGCGGTTTGTGGCGGCGCCTATTGCACCTACCCCGTGAACCGCCCGCCAGTCCGGCCGCTCGGGACGTGGAGGGAGCATGGGGTGCGGGGCTTCAGGTCTCTCTCCAGTTCCTTGGAAGGTAAATCCTTCATTTTCAAACGCACCCCTGTTCACTTCCAGACCACGTGCCAGCCACGTGGCTTCCTTCAGCTCTTTGCTCCAACCTGAAAAACGTTTCAAACTGAACTACTGGGTGCGGGCGGACCCACCGCTGCCACCACGTCTCCCGTCCCCTTCATGCAAGGGGCCTCCTGCACCAGTTACTGCTGTGTACATAGAAGGCATTTTTAAGAAAGAGAAACCGGTCTTTATTTTCCTATGCCCTTTTTTTACGTTTAGACGAGGAGGCGTCCGCTTCCACGGGCTGGGCAAGCCCTTACGCACAAAGCTCACGCCAACTTGATGTGGTACGTCTGGCACGTGATTTGAATGGGGCCCTGGAGATGGCACAATGTCCTGTCCTCCCCCCAGACACCCGTGCTCGCCTCCCGGGCCACGGCACCGGCCCTTCCTTTAACTGCCGCCAGCTGTGTGTGCCCACGCGAGCCTGCCCCATCCCGCAGCTACCTGTCGGAAAGGTTTCTCGTTTTATAGAGACCCTGCGGCTCCTTTGTTCTCGCCACCGCATGGCCATCGTCCCCAGCTGCCCCCGCTCTGCCAGGTGTGTTCCCCAGCTCCGCTTGCTCGTGCGGCTGCATGGTGACCCTCGGCTTCCCTGGAGCTCCCCTGAGCCAGCGGTGGGGTGGCCCGGGGTGGGGTGGGGGTTCTGGAGCGGGCGGTGCCACCCTCCCCTGGAGGTGACCCCGAGACCCACCTGTGCGATTGAGAAGCAGAACAGACCGTTCTCCTGGAGTGTACCTAGCACAGAACTCTAAAACAACTTGAATACTGTTACCTAAGCAGTTCTTTTTGTCTTTTATTTAAGTGTACTAGAATGTAAAACCTTTATCGTTCCGATTTTTAAAAACTGGTACAGTATCGTATTTGCCTCATCTGATGCACTGTATTTCGATCTGTAATTAAAATAATATGTTTGCTCCGCGGTCTGGTTTTTTAAATTCCGATTTTTCCCTTGAAAACGACAAAACCTTCAATACATGTTATTTTATGTGTCAAGCACAGTCAATAGACATAAAGTGCCTTTACGGGATTTAATTCATTTACTAAATCATAAACGCAGTCTCTCACGGCTTGAGTGTTTTGGCCCAACTGGGTAAGTACTCCGATTTTAACATCTGAAACGCTCCTCACACATAAGCCTGAGAAAATGTTGACCCCATGGGTCCGGGGACCCCAGAGTCAGGTGCCACTCCGAGGGGGCCGGGTGCTCTTTCCAGGCCCTGAGTCCTAGAGCCAGAAATGGGAGACTCCCAAGAAGCACCGGGTCTGTACCCCAAGTCTACAGCAGGCACAGGGGCCTTTTGGGGACCTTTCGCTGCCCCCCCACGGGTCTCCCTTCTCGTAAGGGCCTAGGGTCCATGTCCCCCCTGCAGCAGTCACCGCAGCTGTGGTCCCCAGCGGTGACACTTGAGCCACAAGGCTGGGAGGGCCGCCTGCTGTGCCGGCCCCCCGCCAGCCATGGAGACCTCCTTCAGCGAAGCCTCACCTGGAAGGTGTGCATGCGAGGACTCGCCGCCGTTTACTATGTGGCCGGTGCGGCACACACGGGCGAGGACCCGGCCCCTGCCGCATCGCGCTCAGCTCTAGTGTCCGGCTGTGCTGTTTGTGAGCCAAGCCACAGGGTTAGGACAAGGGCACCGTCGCTCCCAAACAGCCATTCTGCAGTACGGCTAGAATGAGCAAGGCGACGGCACACACCTCCACCCCGGACCCCGGCCGGCTGTGAGGACGGCAAGCGTGGAGATGGCCTCCGCCCGTCTCCAGGCGGCCCCGGACACCACCACCCCCGACAGTGGACCTTGCACAGGGCAAGTCCCTGTGCGGCTCCGGGCCCCAGCTCCTGGTACCGGAGGAGCTACCCAGGAGCCCGGACACCAAGCCATTCACCAACGGGTTACATGGGAGGACTCGAACCTTCTGGAGAAATGCCTCAGGCTGCGGAGGAAGGGAATAAGGTCACCTCCTCATCACGAACTCCCTCAAGAAAGAAGCCTCACTGGACAAAGGAAGTGCCTTCACGACACGAGCTGTTAGGTTCCATTTTGTTTAATGCAAACACAAGACAGTTGACAATTCACGTTGAAACACAAGCACACAAAAAGTACAGAGGATTCTGACCCAGTCTCCATTTCTTCTTCCTCGGACAAAGTGCACAGGCACTCCCAGCTTGGCGGACCCCACGGCACCCCGCCAGCCAGCGGCCACGTGCCCTTCCTCCCGCGCTCAGCGCTCGGTCATCCACACTGCGCCCCCACCGCCCGGTTAAGCTGAAACGGGTCACATGTTCTCCACTGGCCCTTCTAGTTCCCGCGGGCTTCCACATCATCTGGGGCGGGCCTGGGGCCGTCAACGCAACGTTCAATTAGAGTTCCAAGAGGCAATGCTTCTGCGGGCATCGGTGCCCAGCACCCCAAGGGGCGGAAGCTCTGCAGTCATGACCCAGTGACTTTCCAGGCCCGGCCCGTCACCAGGAGGGCCGGGCGCTGGGGTACGGCCGTTCTCACAAGGGAGTGCAAAACAGGTCTCTTAACTGAAGTCGCTGCTGTGAGCGAAGGGACTCGCACGCAGCACTGGCTGTACATCACAGCGGTGACGGAGTGCAGGGTCTCCGCCGCCACAGAAGCCTCCCTGTTAAGTCATAGCTGACAACGGGGGGCAGGGGCACAGCACACGCAGCCTCCTTCTGGGCCACTGTGACTGACTTCTCGGACTTCCCCGTGGCAGGGAGAGAATTTACCACGCACGGCCACTGCCTTGTTTTTCTTCCTTCGAAATGCCTCGGGGACCTCGCAGGGCAGCCATCTGGACTGGGGGAGCCGCCCAGCACTGCCCTGATCCCTGCCCAAGTCCTACCACCTAGGACACTGGGTGGCGGCAGGCCAGGGATCCAGAAACCCTCTACAGCTGCCCAGCACCAGCCAGGGGTGGGGCCGTCGGCCCTCACCGTCTGTGGCAGGGATGAGCCCGGCCAAGTCGACGACCCTGAGGCTCTACGCAGAGGGGTCTCCTCAGTGCCACACGCCCGCCTCGCACGCACACGGTCGCACTGGGGGAAGGGGCCTTTCAGGGCCACGGACACGCACGGACATGGGTCTGCGGGGCAGCCTGGGGATGCGCGCTGCAGCAGAGGACCATCCCATGTGTGTTTTTATGACGGCTGCGAACCCCGGCACACGAGGCGTGTGTTCTACAACCTGCAGGGCCCGCCCCGATTCGACCGTTTTGTTACAAATTGGACTCGCCTCATCCCAGCTCAGCCGACGCCAGGGCGCTAACACACAGCCCATACGATGCTTGGGGCTGTCAGCGGCGAAAGGGGGCGTGTGCAGTCGTATCTATAGGACCCCGCCTTCCTGCCGACCTATGCTTCTGGAAGTGCTTTTGGACACGACACGCTGATTATCAGTGGATGGTGGCTCCACAGTTTAGCTCGGCCTCAGCAGAGCTCCTGGGGACAGGACCACATGGGGGCGAAATGGAACGTTCCAGGAAGCTAGCCCAGACCAGACAGCTCCGGGCTGGGTGACAGACCAGGCCCTGGGTTCTGGTATTTAGTGCAGTGAGCATAACACCCCAAAGGCTCTTCAGAACAGGCCAGGCAGGGGAAGTGGACACACGGACTCAGCCAGGTTTCAGTAAACCAAGGACACATCCCTTTCCCCATCCCCCTGCCATGTCAAATACAATTTCAAGCAAACAACATGCATGCTTCCAGCTTCGCTGCTCGTCCTTGATGTCTGTAGCTTTTGCGGCTTAAACGAGAATACAGAGTGGAAGGGGAGCACTCATTTCAATGCATCAACAATTCCTAAAAACTAATCACATCAGCCGGGAGACCGCACCAAGAATTAGACCCGAGAGTCACAGCTTCCTACTTGTCCAGAAGGTTCCTAAACTCTCAGGGTAGGACTATCCAAACATGCATGTTTGCCCTTCAAGAAATGAAAGGCCACCACTTGGAGCAGCTGTCTGGGAGCCCAGCAGTGTAAACGCTGGGACCAGAAAGAAGGGCCGAAAGTCGCCCTCCCCCCCCCCCCCTGCCCCCGGACCCCCTGACCCCCACTAGGTGGTGTGTGTGTGTGTGTGTGTGTGTGTGTGGTTACCTGATGCTCGCCGGTTTGCTCCAAGCAAACCAGGTTCTTGCTGGATCCCTACGCATAGCACTTGGAGGCCACTGCCAGGGCCACGCTGAGTCAACGCAGCATGTGGGGGATCACACGACCCTGGGTTCAGTCTCATCCCCTGAGCAAAAAGGTCCTCCCGCCCTCCCTCATCTCGGTCTCCCCAGCCCCCAGCTCCTTCAGGCCCGGGGACAGGCTGGCCCTGGGGGGTGGCGGCCCGGCGACTCCGAGGCTGGTGCTGGCTCTCCGCCAGAGCCGGCTCTCGGATTCCACACCGAGCGTCTTCAGGGCCCCTGTGGCGGGGCTGGCATGGAAGCCAAACTCACACACACCCACAGCTCTTCTGGAAAACTTAAGACGAGAAGCCAATGACGACAGCGAAGCAGTACGGCAGCTGGGGGTCCAAAGGAAACAAGGAGCCGGTCGCAAGCAGTGGCACCATGTCCGCCCGCTGTGGAGCGGGGCCCTCAGATCCGGGGCGCGTCGGGGGGCGGCGGCTCCGCAGACTGCGTTTGCAGCGTCAGGTATTTCACTAGGGAGAGAAGGCAGCGGTCAGGAGGGCGTCATTTCCACCCCGCACGGAAGGTACACATGCACCATCAAGCCCCTGCCGGGGCGGAAACCTGCTTCCTGGCCTGTTGTGTCCAGAGGCTGGTGCAGCTCAGCCGCTCCTAGCCAGCCTCCCCTCTCGCACGCCCTCCATCCCCAGAGAGGAGGAGGAAGCTAGGCAAACCCTGTAGACAGCTCAGCCTCTGTTTCCTCATCTGGAAAATGGGAATGTTCCCGACTGGGCTTGCTGGCCAGTGGTAGAGGCGCGTGAAGGGCTCGCTGTTTTAAGAATTACTACAGCGAGGGGGGCACCGTGGGGGCTCCGTTGGTTGAGTGTCCGACTCTTGCTCGCGGCTTGGGTCATGATCTCATGGTTTCGTGAGATCAAACCCCGTGTCGGGCTCCGCACGGACAGCACGGAACCTGCTCGGGATTCGGTCTCCCTCTCTCTGTCCCTCCCCAGCTGTCTAACTAAATAACCATAAAAACAAATAAAAATTACTACAGCGAATGCCACCATAGAGTCTGTTTTCCTCTGTTTTATTCCGGAACCACAGAGTCCAGTCAGTGTAGGACTTCCAGGTACCCGGCCTAAGCAGCAGCGTGCGCCACTTTTCCCCGTCACCCAGCACCGGGCCTGTCCCCACTGCTGCCTCCAGCTCCAGTGACAACGCACCCCCGGGCTCCCCGCCTACTCCTCGTCTTCACAAGCACATTGTATCTGCGACACGTATCTGCCTTGAGAGGCTGGCCGCTCCTCACGAAGCCTCCAATCGCCAGGGGCTCCTGCACCCAGAAAGTGCTTCGGTGCAGGAGGGGCAGGCAGGGAGGGCCAAGGGCTGGGATAAGAAGCTGTGTTTTAGCCGAGTTCCCTCGGGCCTGTGGCAGTTTTCAAGATGAAAAGTTACGGGTCTAATTTGAAGGATGCCCCGCAGCTCCGTTGGCATTTGTGTGGGAGGCATCGGTTGTCGCCGGCAGGGAGCACGGTCCCAACAGTGTGCAGAAGTCCCTGACGTGCAGCAGACAGCCCTGGCTGTGGTCCCTGTGCCCCTGGTGGCGTGAGGCTGGAGACTGCCTCATCAAGGGCAGAGCACAGCAACCCCTGGGACCCCGTAGCCCCCTGCTCTGGCTGGAAATTCTAGAAACGGACGCCTCTGTGCTTCCCTAGCAAAGTTGTGCTTAGTGCCTGGCCCACCAACTAGTGGCCCTTCAGCAAGAGACCATGAGCCCTAAGTTCTCACCTTGGGGTTCCTCACTCACAACGGCTTCCAGGTTCTCTCCCTTCACGTAGTCTGCATTCAGACCCTCTGCAAAGGGCAAAGGGCAGAGTTGGTGACTGACATAGAACCAAAGGGCCCCCGACCAAGCCCAGGGGCTCTCATCATTGTCCTCAGAGATGACACAGGGCAGTGGCCTCTGACCGCCATCCCCGTAGGGCAGGCGCTACCCCGTGTGAGACCAGGGACAGGACAGAAGGCACTGGATGGCAGGGTCAGCACTACCCACGGGTCCACATGCCAGCCCAGGGGCCAGGAGGGTGGGGAAGGAGCCAAGCGCCACATGAGTGACTGACAGATGCAGGGTGGAGGGGCAGATGGCTGAACGGGGCTTCCGCCTCCGGCCTTCCCAGCAACACCCGCAGCTCGGGGCCAACAGGCTCCTCCAGCCCAAAGCGGTACGTGCTGTCCCCACCCTAGTGCAGAGGAACCTGGGCCCACCCACCGCTGCTCTGGTCAGTCCTATGGCCTTTCTCCCCAGTGACTTCCATGAGGGGTTTGGGGACTCTCCAAGCATCTGCCACATGCCATCACTCGGGTCCCTGAGAGGCACCATGTGAGCGCAAGAGCCCGAACTCGGGACTCAGAGCGAACCCCGGCCTGCTGCTACTTAGGCAGAGTCAGGAGTCCCTGTTGTGGCCCAGGAGAAGCCAGGGACCGGAAGCCCGTAGCAGAGCTCAGGGCCCGTGGGAAAATTGGGCCATGGTTCTCAGCCACCACACGACTGAGCAGGTGCCAGTCTCCGTCCCGCTGCCGCCCCAGGCTACACCCAGGCTCCCTGCCTGCCTGCCCCAGTGCTTGCCGAGCTTAAGGTAGACAGCACACGGGCCCGGGAGGAATGTGGGCACTGCTCGGTGGTGGGTGTGGCTGGGCCACCATCTGGGACAAGGCAGGTGAGGGACCCAGGGAAGCTGTCTTCTGCCCGTGGGAAGCCCTGTCGGTGTGCTCCTCAGCGATGACCACCAGTGGGCATCTGGGTTCCCGACGGGGCCCCTACCCACCAGTCCATGCGTCCCTGCAGCCAGACCCTGGCCGGCACCCTCCCAACACACACCAGGGCAAGCTAAAGATGGTTATGGTCACAGCCAAGTCGGTGAGTGCCAGGGAAGGGCTCAGGGTAGACAGCAAGAACAGCGGGGTGGGGAGGGTGGACGATGAGGAAAATGAAGTCAAAGCATGTCATTACCTTGACCTTCTGCTGCATCTGAAGGCAAGACACAAAGCTTAGGACTCTGGAGTACCTCGCCCCCAGCAACAGACCACAGGGGCCTCCTGTGAAACGCACTGACCCTGTCACTGTAACTTTGTCACTGAGGGCAGAGACAGAAAGCAGAAAGTCCCCCAAGTTTGGGCCCCTCTGGTGGCAGCTGAGGCTGGAGGTCCCCGAGAACCATGACGGGGACAGGCTCTCCTAGTAGCCACACGCCATCTCCCTGGGGCTTCCTGGTGACGGGGTGCAGGACGGTTTCTGCTCTGCCTTTCCCGACCTGCGTGCAGCTGTGGCCGTGGCCACCGTGAGTAGAGGCTTGGCGGAAGGGGTGGGAATGACAAGTCCTGGCCCCCAGCTTCTCAGGGAGCTTAGTTACTCCACAAACATCCATGGGCTGCTCCCAGTTCCAGCCCAGCCTCGGTGCCAGGGACACATCAGTGGACGAGGCGCACACAGTCCTGAGAGTGATGGGGGTGGGGGCAGGGCAGTCACTGCCACAGGAACCAAGCCCAATTCCGCCCCACCGGCTCCACGCCCGGCCGGCGGGGGGCGCCGTGGCCGCACTCGGCACAGGCTGCCAGGGCAAGCAAGTTTCCTGGGAAGGTGCCCAGGCCCAAGGATCAGAGCAGCCAGGTGAGGAGGGGGGACAGCGGAGCGCGGAGCACTCAGGGACAGGAGTTTGGCTGTGGGGGGCATAGGTTGCCGGTGTGGCTGGAGCTAAACCAGGAAAGGCTTTCAGTGGCCAAGCTCAGGGGCTGGACCGTGACCTGGAGGTCAGCGGGGAACATGGGAGGTCCAGGCAGAGCTGCCCCCTCTGGCCGCTCAGAGAAGACCGTGGGGGAGATCGGGGCAGGCAGGAGGCTGACGGGACCATCCACATGGAGGACAGGCAGACCTGGCCCTGGGCAAGCAGAGGCCACGGCAGTGGCGATGGATAGGGGCAGCCCCAGAGCAGACGTGCACAGGGGGCACCAGCCACGGGGGGCAGGGGGCCCACTGATGTGAGGGGAACATGGGGGCCAAGGAGGAAGCCTGAGAGATGGAGTGAGGCTGCCCTCACAAAGACGGTAAACCCGGGTCCTCTCGCAGCGTTGCCACACAGCTTTCAGGTGTCCCCAAATTAGACTGGCACTTGCCCTTGGTGCCCCTCCCCCCCAGCCCCAAGACAGACATGCGGATGCACAGTCACGAGGCCTATTTGCTGCTTTCCCCCTTCCTGTCCCTACCTCCTGGCACCTGTGTGGGACACAGTGCTTCCCGTCAACGGTCCTCCGATGCTGTTCCCTGTCTCCTCGCTGATAAAGCAAGGATGCCCTCAGACCCAGTGGCGCGAGGACCCCCATCTGGTGCCGGGGAGCGCCAGGTAGGTGGGGAGCACACAACGCCTGGGAAGCCGATCATACTGTAACCATGGGCCCAGCTTTTAGATAGGTTCCCCGTTGGGGTGTCTGGGTGACTCAGTCGGCTGAGCGTCCAACTTTGGCTCAGGTCATGATCTCACGGTTCGTGAGTTCGAGCCCCACATGAGGTTCTGTGCTGACAGCTCACAGCCTGCTTCAGATCCTCGGTCTCCCCCTCTCTGCCCCTTCGCTTTCAAAAATAAACATTAAAAAATGTAAATAGTTTCTCTTTTATCCAACCTGCTTCCTAACGTCTTCACGCCATCTCCTGGCATATGAGCCATCTAAGGACAATCCAGCTTCTAGTTCAATAGTCCTTCTCGACACTTCCCTGTGGACAGTACTTTACAGCCACGCTGGTGGGTCCATGGTGGGTCAACAGGATCTCAAGCAGGGCGACCATGAACAGTTGTGCAGGTCGTGCACTGAGACATGAATGGTGCCCCAGGAGTATTGCTGTGCACAGCCTGTGTAACTGTATGTGGTATCCCTGGTTAAGAATATTGTACAAGAGCAAGGGAAGCAAATATGATTGCCAGAGGAAAACCAGGTAGACGCTTCTGCAATATGTACATCTAAGCATTCTGGGGACCAAGTTCATTTGCTGGGAAGCTTGGCCCCAGGCTACAATTAAGGGCAGAGGCCGCCTCACAGGACATGCTCCTAAGCTTCAGAAAAGAGGAAAGCCATGCTTGAACCAGGCCCTCTCACTGGAACTAAAAATCGTGTGTTTTAGAGATACACCCTCAGTAAGGAGGGACACATCAGAGCTGTATTTGTGAAAGCAGCCAGGATGCTCTTCTCACTCCCCCTCCCCGGCACCCCCCTCCCCCCCCCCCCCCCCCCATGCCCAGCACAGGTCCCCGCAGGCTGGGCAGACACCGTTGTGCTGGTTGCTATTCGACTTACGACGCAGACACGCTGAGCTATAGCAGAAAATGAACGTCTAGCACTAAAGTGGGGCAAAACCCACACTCCGTTCTGCCCCTTGCATTCCTGCTCCTGTAAAACCCTTCGACATCCCAGCAGCCTGGCTCTCGAGCACCCGAGGCCACGGCCCTGTGCTCCCGAGGCGGCCGGCAGCGCGAGCAGGTGAGGCCCGAGGTGGAGTGCAGACCCCAGGCTCTGTCCAGCTCTGTGAGACATGGTATCCCTGTCCCCGGGCGCGGCCCCCAGAGATCCGGCCACCTTACACTCCAGTCCGGCCTCAACCTGTCCCTGCCGGAAGGCCTCATCGGGAGTTTCCCTCGGGTGGGCTGCGGAACGGGCCCGAGTGTGTTGTCCCTGCCCCTTTCCCCAGAAAGACCCCGCGGGGTGGCCGCACTCACGCTGGATGCTGAAGCAGAACTTCTTCTGCTGATATGAGATGTAGCTGGAGACCGCGCCGATCAGGGCCATGGCCAGGGCGCTGGCCACACCGGCGATTGTGCCGGCCTCTGCTGACATTCCTAGGCAAAGGAGAGGGTGCAGGCGTGAGGCAAAGGAGGGGGCGGTGCCGCGGCTCGGACCCCTGGCTCTCCTCCAGCCACTGAGCTAAGCTCGTTCAGGTGCCCATGACCCCCACGCCAGCATGACAGGGTGCAGACACTTGCAGCTAAGGCGTCTGCCAAGGCCTTTTCATTGTCCATAAGGCTGTCCACCTTGTGAAGCCTGAAAGGTGGCCGTGGCCTCTGGGTCTCAGGCCGGCAGCCTTGCCACGGGACCACCTCCCTGGGGATCCCGCTTTTCCTGCTTCATTCCTTTAAATCACTGCATCCCTCTGCCACCGGCAGAGGGGACACTGAGGGGAAAGGTCGGGACGCCGGCAGGCCGGCACTATGTCCTTGGGCTTTCCAACACAGACCTCGGGACGCAAACCCACCGGATTCAGGGTCGTCATTGTTGCCATACCGACCATCACCTGGAGAAAGAAGAAAAGCACTTAGTGTCTGCTGTGAGCCCGTGACCCCACTGTGTCCCCCGTGAGTGGGGGACAGCCTGTTCCCAACTCACTGACCCTTCTGCTTCCACCTGTGCCACAGAGCCCCCACCAATAAATCCCCACGGGGCTTCTGCCTGACTGTAGCCCGATCTGCTTCCTGTGGCCTGTCATCTGCAAAGCCCCAGCTGCCAAGCGGGACTTTTTCTTGGTAAAATGACAGTGACTGTGCATGGAGCATGTGTTGATCCCAGCTCCTCATACGCAGGATTCTTTGCAAACCAGTGAGGCTCAGAGAGGAGGGACCTGCCAGCAGGTGGCAGAGTGGGGCCCATGCCAGACGACACTCATTCTGAGGGACAGCACTACGTGTACCCCTGTAAGAAGTATTTATTCTTGGGCTGATTATACACAATGCTTACATAAATCTGTTTCTTAAAAAAAAAAAAAATCAGCTCTTAGCTACACATTCAGCACCCTAGCGAGAGGCTGCAGGACCATGTGATGACCCTGACGTTTTGAAGGCCTTCCACCTCTACCTTGGCACACAAGCAAAGGATGACTGACAATCTCTCACCCAGTATTTTGAAATTCAAAAGGCTCTGCAATATCATGGGAATGGAGAACAGATTAGCGACTGGCAGGGATGAAGGTGGGGGGAGAGGGAGGGAGAGGACCGTGTGGAGACAGAAGTCGTCTTTATCGGGGCCCAGTACTGGTCACACGCGTCTGTACCCGGGGGCGTGACAACACCATGCAGAATTCCACAGACACACACACTTACCTCCTCCAGCCCTCCCTCCTCAGGGCAGAGTGCTCGTTAATGGAGGGACGCTGCGTCCCCAGAGCCCAGAGTTTTTACGGGAACCCGCTCTGGGGTGTTAGAGGCAACGAACTCTGGCATTTCCTTCACCAGTCGGGAGTCTGGGGACGTGTTCCTGCGTGGACTGTAACACGTGTGTGTCCGTGGAGGTGGGTGCGTGACGGGGGAGCCCGTGGGGAGGAGGAGGCACAGGGAAAGTCTGCACACTCTGCTCAATTTTGCTGTGAACCTAAAACTGCTCTGGAAAGTGAGGCCTATTTTGGACAGAGTGCAGGGGGGAAGAGAGTGAGGTTTGCTATGTTCCCACTTAGGGCTGAATCCTTGACTTAAAGAACCCTGATTGGACATGAATGGTTATCTACAACACAAGGAGAGCTGGCTTTTGCAAAAGCACAATCAGTGCCTCTGGAGAGTTCCGAGCAGAAAGGATGACACGAGGTCCTCTGCGCATTAACCTGTCACCAGAGAGGTCACTCGTGACGACCTGGAGTGTGACTGCTGGCCCTTCAGCTGTGCTGCAGGTGACCACCGTCAAGGGTGGGGGCAGGCCCCCCACCCAGGCGTCCTCTACCGGTGTGCGCACATCACCAGATTTCCAGATAGGTCCGAGCAATTCAAGCCATTCTTTCTTTCACCGCAAGTCTTTCTTTCCTGTTTTTTTAAACATGGTTGATATATTTAAACAAATTTTTAATGTGAGAGAGCACGTGTGCATGTACGCAAGCTGGGGATGGACAGAGAGAGAGGGAGAGAGAGAATCTCAAGCAGGCTTCACACTCAGCACAGCCAACGTGGGACTCGAACTCATGAACTGTGAGATCACGACCTGAGCCGAAATCAAGAGCTAGATGCTGAATCAACTGAGCCACCCAGGTGTGCCCCTCCCTCTCCTTATTAGTACTTGGTCACGAGGACATAGCAACTTGAACCTCACAATCTGTAGGACCGTGAGCGAGGAGAATGTTACACGAAACGTGAACAGGACGGCGTTATTCATACAAGCCAAGAAGTGGAAACCACCCCAAGGCCGATCACTTAATGAACCGGTAACTCAGATGTTTTTGGAATATATGAGAAGGGCTTAATAATCCTTAATGTAAAATGAGCCCTTACGAATCAATAAGAAAAGATGCAGACTCCAGGAAAACAAAATTCAAAAGACAGGCACCGAATGTGAAGAGGCAATTCGACACAATATACTAAGAGTGTCTAAGAAGATCTCGCGTTCAAAGACATGCAAATGTCAACAGGACAGCATTCTACACTGATCCAATTTACAAAGATTTCAAACCCAGAATATCCAGTGGAGGTGAGGATACGAGGAAACAGGCATCCATTTCCTTCCCAGTGGTGTACACTTGCTGTGACCCAGCAATTCAACATCTAGGAGTTTATCTGGCAAATGATGGCAGTTGTATATTGGCTAGGATAAACCCTCTCAAAACAAGTAGTGGTTAAACAAATTCTGGTATAACATTACGTAATCATTAACACGGTATTTTACAGTACTCTTTAATGACTGACAAGGATACTCAAGATATTCTTTTTTACAAATAATTTTTTTAAGTTTATTCATCTCGGAGGGAGAGAGACAGAGTGTGAGCAGGGGAGGACCAGAGAGAGAGAGAGAGGGAGACACGGAATCCGAAGCAGGCTCCGGGCTCTGAGCTGTCGGCACAGAGCCAGACGCGGGGCTCGAATTCATGATCTGTGAGATTATGACCTGAGCCAAAGTCAGACGCCCAACCGACTGAGCCACCCAGGTGCCCCTTATAGTCAAGATATTCTTGAATAAAAACTGGTTTTAAAAGAGTAGCATGGTCCCATTTTTACAAAAAGAAATATTTACCAATGTATTGTTATGTACAGAAAAAGTACCGCAAGCATATTACTCCCAAAGTATTACTGGTGATTCTTCCTAGATGGTGAAACAGTAAAGAAGTACTTTCATATAATTTATAAAAAATGTTAAAAATAGACAAGCCTATGATGTCCCACAACTTGAGGGACAGCTCACAGAAGCTGTTCCACAGCTCACTGGCAGGATCTTCATTTTCAAGGATAGGATGATTTTTTTTTAATTTTTTTTAATGTTTATTTTTTGACAGAGAGCCAGCGACCCCCGGGGGGGGGGTGAGGAGGTGCAGAGAGAGAGAGGGACAGAGAGAATCCCCAGCAGGCTCTGCACTGTCAGCACAGAGCCCGACACAGGGCTCACACTCATGAGACATAACATCATGACCTGAGCCAAAGTCGGAAGCTTCACCAACTGAGCCACCCAGGTGCCCCAAGGACAGTATGTTTTATATCTCCACCTGCCTTCTGAGTTCACAACTATGTACCATACTTGCATACCAAAGAGACTAGTGTTGCCCTCTGATGTTCGAGAAACTCCCCTGCAGAGCAGATCTCATGCTGCAATTTGCTTTAAGTACAGAGACCTGTCCATGTAGATAGCTACGTGCAAGACCATAGCTCTAGGGACAACTGGCTCCTGAAACTACTATGACTGCTGTAGCCACAGCCACCCCCATAGCTAGAACTCCTCCTATACCTACGGTGACTGCTGTACCCACAGGGAGCACTGGAGCAGGAGGCATGACCTCCGTGAGGAACTCCTAAACATGCCCGGTCATTAACACAAGGGTTCTATCCATAGCATCTTCAAATACAAAAGCTAACAATGTGCATGCGTGTGTGTGCACGCATGCGCGCACACACACGCCAGTTTTCACTCACAGTGAGTGCCTTACACGTGTGATTTGCCAAGGGCACGGAGAGTCATGTACCAGTGGGGAGATTCTATCTAGAACTGCTGGGGGGTGGGGGCGGCGGGGTTCAAGTATTCAGGACTTTTGTAAATATTCTAGACTTCCAACACGCACAGCTAGGGCTTCTAGATTTTTTTTTTTTAATGTTCATTATAGAAAAACTGGCAGCAGAAATGAAAAATAAAAAATAAATTAAAAAGTTAAAAAAATAAATAAGGAAAAAGACTTGCTTCAATTGACCCATGGATACAAAGTGAAACCAAACTGGAAAAAAAACGACCAGAACACGGCTGCCTAAGCTAACCATTGGAGATATCATTCCTCAGTGTTCTGGAAAGTCTCTAAGGCCTGGATCTCTTCCATCCCCCACCTCAGAGATGAGAAAGGTCACCCTCCAGCCAGACCACCAAACAGCTACTGTCCCAGAACAATCTTTGAGGAAAACCCTCCCAAGACCAGGAAGGCTGTGGCCCTGAATGAGGGCCTGTCCGTTTGGGTGCCCTCCCCGGCCCGCTCTCCCCTCACATCCCCACTGGATTCCTTGGGTCAACTTATCAAGGGGTTTCAGACAACACACCAGCGCGGGTGATCCAGGTGTACTCATGACACCCCTCCTCCACTCCGGATCCTTTACCAACTGAGAACAGATGCAAGGAGCCAGAGGAAAATCAGGCAAAGCATTTGCTTCATGAAGGGGCCACACAAGTCACCATCACTGCTAAGGTTACGGCTTCCACCAAAGCGTACAACGTTAAGGGGCACAGCCTGTGGCCAAATGGAAGCTTCCTATTCATCCCCTCCTGTCTCACAAAATCCCCTTGGAGCTCACCTGGCGGAAAGCTGCATTTACACACCAGATCACAGAGTTCACAGCCTCTAAGAGCGCGCTTACCCAGCCAGCTGCACAGAGGGCCCTTCAGGATCCAGGAGAAAGCATTTCATGCCACGACCCCATCACAAATGGGGCCCAGAGGGTCATCAGCCAAACCAGTCACATGTGTCGCTCTCCCCTTCACTGGAAGGCACGCATGAGAGGGCTTGTTCTACTTTAGTCCCCCTCATTGCAGCAAACATTTATTGGGGTGCCAGGGATACGCGAGAAAAAAGGCGCCTGCCTTTGGGAAGCCAAATCCAGCAGGGGTGAAAGCGCGTGATTCAGGACGGTCTGTGCTAGCCTGCACCGGCAGGACGACAGAGGTTCTAGGAGGAGAACAAAGGCAAGATGTGCACCCCAGGGCCGTCCTGAGAGCGGAGGTGATCTCTGAGGCCTCAGTTAAGGGAGGGGTAGCTTAGCACTCGCTGGAAAATGAGCGGGAATTCATGTGCCCAGAGAGGCGCACCTACCAGTCCGTCTGCATATTGGGAGCTGAAAGGAACCTGGTGCTGTGTGGCGGAGAGACCAGTCAGCAGGCCAAGGGCGGAAATTATCCTGGAGGCAGCGGGGGGCCCATTTGTTTTGGCTTCCTTAAACATTTTTCCCTATAGTAAGAAAAATTTCACGCATACTAAGAAGTTGAAAACATCGTACCGTGAACACTCCTACCCACCATCTGAATTCTGTAAGTAACATTTTGCATTATTTGCTTTATCTTATGTCTTTCCATCTGTCTGCCCATCTATCAGTGTCTCTTATGTTTATGCTGCATTTCAAAGTCAGTCGCAGACATCAGTACACCCCACCCTGAACCTATTATCTATTACCCAGGGTTCCACATTTGCTTACAATGCCTTTTCTAAGGTAAAAATCTACAAATTTACACTTGATAAGTTCTGGCACATGCATACACCTGTAGAACTCAAGCCCCCACCAAAATATGCAATGGCACCGTCACCCCAGAAAGTTCTCTCACATCCCTGTCCAATGAATCCCCTTCCACATCCCAACTCAGGCAGCTACGGATCTCATTTCTGACATTATATATCAGTTCTGCAAGCATTCACATTTCATAAGATTGGGCTCATCTAGTTATATACCCTCTTTTCACACACTTCTTTCACTCAGCATAATGTGTTTGACACTTACCCACGTTTTCGTATCAGGAATTCATTCTGTCCTCTGAATATATAAATACATCACACTGTCTATCCGTTCTCTTGTTGGTACTGGGCTGTTCCCAATTTTTTGTTTTTGTTTTCCTATTATAAACACTGCTATGAATATTCTTTAGAAGTCTTTTTTGGACAGAAGCTGTCATTTCTTGTGAATAGAAGTGAAACTGCAGAGTCACTGACTAGGTCTATACATTCAATTTGATAGGAAACTTTACATTCCTACCGCCAATACATGACACTTTCAGTTAACCCACATCCGCACCAACATTTGGTATTGTCAGTCTTTCTAATTTTAGCCATTCTGGTGGGTGTCTTATGGTAGCTCACTGTGGATTTAATTTGCATTTCCCCAATAAATAATGATTTTGAGAAGCTTCACAGAACTCTATAAAGTGTTCAAATCTTGCGCTCATTTAAAAAAAAATTTTTTTTAATGTTTATTTTTGACAGAGAGAGAGAGACAGAGCATGAGCAGGGGAGAGGCATAGAGAGACAGAGACACAGAATCCGAAGCAGGCTCCAGACCCTGAGCTGTCAGCAGAGAGCCCTATGTGGGGCTCGAACCCATGAACCGCGAGATCATGACCTGAGCCGAAGTCAGACGCTCAACAGACTGAGCCACCCAGGCACCCCTTGGCTCCTTTTTTAATTGGGCTATTTGTCTTTTCATTATTACACAATAGTTTTAAACAGACGACTGACCATATCCGTTTCATGTTCCTGATGGTTCTGTCGGGCAGCTGTCTGGAAGAGAAACGGGGACCAGAAGGCCAGTTACGAGGTTAAAGTAAGGACCCAAGGGGAGGAAATGCAGGTGCAGGCTTGAGGGAAAGCAGAGAATATTCCAAAGTCAAACGATACTACAAGAGAGGACTTCAGGCAGAATGGAGTGAGGAGCCCAGCAAATCCTCTCCTCACAAAGCAAATGTAACTCTGGCCAATCCAAGACAGCCATATCCAGAGACACATTTAGGTCCAGTGAGAAGAGCAGCTAGTCTGCGGAGGGGCAGGCAGGCCACAAAATGCTGCAGCTGCCAAAGACTCACGTGACTCGGAGCACCATCAGCTACATCAAGCAGTCAACTGGCCAGGGATTCAGTACGGAGGTGAGGAGCTAAGGCAGCCATAGGGGACTTGATACACTCTCCACATAGCCTTCCTTGCCCTGAAGGTGAGCACACGCCCAGCAGAGACAGTCTGGCCCTGGCTGAAGACCGGTGGTAGAGATCGACAGAGCAGGCTGAATCCAGTAACACAACCTCACACTTATGGTCAACTGATTTTCACCGAGGGAGCCAAGACGGTTCCGTGGGGGGAAAGCATAATTTTATCAGAAAATGGTGCCAGGACGATTGGATAGCCACATGCAAAACGATAACCGTACGCAGATTAACTCAAAATGGAATGGTAAAGACCCAAATGTAGAAGCTGAAACTATAAAACTTTTAGAAGACGTAAGAAAAAAAAACCCTCCATGACCTCGACTGTTCTTAACCAGTAAAGCATCATTCACAAAAGAAAAAAAATTGATAAATTGCCCTTTATAAAGAAATATTCAACAAACAACACTCTTAAAGAAAAAAAAAAAAAGACAGCCACACACTGGGAAAAAGATTTCCAAGATCATATACCTGATAAAGGACTCATATCGAGATCATATACAGAACTCATAAAAGCAAAACAAATAAAACAAAAACTTGAATTTTTTAAATGGGCAAAAAACCTGAACAGACTTCACCAAAGAAGAATGTAAAAGATGTTCAATGTCACGGGCCATTAGGGGAATACAAATGAAAAATGAGGAGATACCCCTCCTAACTATTAAAATGTCCAGAATCCAAAGGAGCTGACAATTCCAATTGCTGACAAGGATGGGGAGCAGCAGGAACTCTCATCTGTTGTTCCAGAGCAAGCAAAATGGCGCAGCCACTTTAGAAGAAAGAGAGCTCAGTAGTTTATCATAAAGTCAAACGTGGACCCACCATGCACCCAGGTACTCACCCAAGGGAATTGAAAACTTAGGTCCACACAAAAACCTGTATGTAAACGTTTAGAAATGTTTACAGCAGCTTTATTTATAATCATCAAAAGCTGGACACAGGCAAGATGTACTTCAACAGGTCAACAAATAAGCAAAAGCAGTACATCTGGACAAAGGAATATTATTCAATGCTAAAAAGAAAGATATCATTGAGCCATGAAGAGATACGGAAGAACCTCCAAAGCATATCGCTAAGCAAAAGAAGTCAGTCAGCAAAGGCTACATGCTGTAAGATTCCAATTATAGGACATTCTGGAAAAGACAAAACTATAAAGAAGTAAAACACAGTAGTGGTTGCACTAATGGAAAACAGATTGGGGTTGCGGAAGGGCTGGGTACGAAAGGGATATATAAAACATTTCTGGCGATAGAACTGTTCTGTATGATACCTGGGTGGTGGACACATGACTATATGAATTTGTAAGAACCCATACTGTACATCGTGAAGAGTGACCTTTAACGTATGCGAGCAAAAGAATGAAACAAAGCATCAACTAGGTGGGTGGGAGATCCCGGGACGGAATGCAGACTGTGACAAGTGGGTCTAACTGCTTGAGAAACATAGGACACAACTGCCGGATGGAGGTGGAGGGATAAAGGGGCTGACCCAAGTCACCTTGAAAAATGCTCTTTCGACTGGAAACTGTAAGGTAAAGACACAAGAATTTACACATAAACCCTGTACTCTCAATAGTAAAGCTATTTCTCACAGAGGCATGAGCCGACAATTCTGACTATGCTACCCGTGGTACCACAACTGAGCAAGTAAGCAAATGGTTGACGAATGGCAGGTTTGTCCCTGTCAGAGTGGGGAGTTACAGAAAGGAAGACTAAAATAAAGCTTTCAGCACCGGATTGCAGTTGGAGAGTTAAGTAGGAATTCATGTTGAGGTGAATGTACATGCTGACGAATAGAGAAATAATTACAGATACATGTGTGTACATGGTTTGGTATACATCCATGTACTTATCACCAACTTCTGCCCACTGAAAGGGTAGAGAAGTAGCGACATCTCGCAAAGCGATGGACACACTCAACACTCAGATCTTTGTTTCTAACATCGATCGCTTCCGGTGAGGAAGAGAACGATGTACTGAACAGGATCCCCAAGGAAACATTCCCAGCAGGCAACGGTGTTTCGGAGGTGAACAAGACCAAGGAAGTGGGAGAGCACCAGGAGAAGCTGGGAGAAAAGAGTGTGAGGCAGCAGATGGTCACTAGGGAACAAAGAGCAACTCAAGAGTGGGAGCAGAGGCTTGCACACAGTAGGTGGCTGACGAGACCTGCTGACAAGAGACTGCCAGTGTCCCCTAGGAACAAAATATGGGGCTCCTGCAAGGCCAAGAGAAATATTTTCACGAGAAAAAAAAAATACGTAACAGATAACCTATTATTTCAGAAATAAACTCCAAAACCATAGTTGAGTCGATGTGCCTAAGACTCAAAGCTGGAAAATACATTAATTAGGATTGTTTTTATGCTGAAGATCATCATGTACAGAAATATGTTTTATCTTCACTCATGGCATCCGCATGTCCGCACAGAGGCGAGTGTCTGAGAATTTCATCGTGTGCTCATCATAACCATGTTTCAGGCTCACACTTGTATTTTTTGCCGGGACCCCCTTTATTTTCTTTTAATGATGCTTATAATGACAGACGGTATAACTTAAGCTAACAATTGATTATTCTTTAGAAGAGAAATTCAAATATGAGCCTAATTAAAGAATTTCCCAACACTTCTTCCTTGCTAAAACATGTACCGTTAATAAGGAAGCCCCCGACGTGCCATTCAGACTTTCATCTGTGCGCACGCTTCCACACGCTATCACTGCCCGCACCTCACCATCTGGAAATACCATTTGTCACCCAGGAGTAATTGGCCAATTTGCTGGGTTTGCCCTTTAAACGTTCCATGTTCTTCTGACACCTGTGAGTTTCATTTAAAGGCTTTTAGAACTTTTTACTCAAGATGACATTGTCTGGAAAGGGGTTTTGAAGGACAGATGTGACCACAGTATCCTTTAATCAGAAGAGAACACGGTTCCATATGAAAGGCACACAGTCCCCACAAGAGGGGAGCTCATGCTGATGCCACAGCCAGGACTGCGGGGAGCGTAGCAGGGTTACCAGCAGATACACACCTAACTCGTGCACGTATAACCACAGTAAGTCACAACCACAACTTACCATCACAACAGGCTACAACCGCAAGTAACAATCACAAATTCCAACCATAACATATTTTGCCACATTGAATCTGGCTGACAGTCTCCATGGTAGGATCAGTTCTTGATGTGTATTTAAGATAAAAGGTTTAAATCTTTGGTGGTTTGGGGGGAGGGCGTGACTAGAAAGGGTTGGCACGAGGGAGTCTCCTTGTGGTTCTGTTTTCTGCATCCCGATCGGTCATGGTTACTGAAATTCACACACATGACAAAATTTCATAGACCCACGTGTGTCTGCATGCACGCACACACACACACACGAGTATACACACTCGCTGATGCAATGTCAATCAGGCCTATATGTGACTTAGTAACAGCCTGTATCAATTTGACAACATACTATGGTTATGTGAGCTGTCATCATCAGAGGAAGCCGGGTGAAGAGTACACAGAAATTCTCCTGAACGATTTTTATAATTTCCCATGAGTTTTAAAGTATCTTAAACTAAAAAGATATTTTAAAAGATGCCGGACTTGCTATGGGTCTCCTAAAAAATGCTGGTCATGATGAGCTTTGCTCTTTGCATCCCAAGGGTGACAAGATCCCCAGGCTGGAGGTGGGAATTGTTCCCAGTGAGTCCCCTGACCCGTACCTGGCGCTGCCTGGGCAAGAGGCTCCGACTCGGTATGGAGATCCTAACCCATGCGGCACCTTGGCTTAGGGACATCAAGGGGAACAACGTGGCTTTTCCGAATTGGCTTATAAATCCCGGCTTTGAGCAGCACAGCCCACATTGTTCCAAGTGAGCCGCAAGTTGTCAGCAGGATGTCTGGCAACTACCTCTCCCATCACAGAGGTTGCGTCAGGACGACTCAATCAACCTGGTTGCCATGTAATCACGTTTGTAACAAGAGTAAGGTATTTAGACGGACCAGCACTCCTAACTTTACCTTTGTCAGGTTTGTATTCCCCACCGCCTAATATGTCTTCAAGATCCTTGTCTGAAAAACCTGGAGAAAACAAAACACACATTTCAATTCCAAAACACCTTTTTCAGGGACAAAAACCTTATGTTAATATGTTGCCCAACATCCCCAGAAAAGGACGTCCAGTTCAGAATACCCTTGATGAATATGGTAGGCAAAACTCTCAAATGGCCCCTGATTCCCTCCTGCTGGAGTACATACCTTGCTTAACATCCCACCACTTTAAGCATGAAAATATTTTCCAGATGGAATTAAGATCCCAAATCAGTTTGGCTTTGCGTGAATTAAAAGGGAAATTATCCTTGGTGGGCCAGACCCCATCAGGTAAAGCCCTTTAAACCAGGGTGAAGCCACTAGAAGCAACAGAGCTAGTCTTCCTCTCTGGGCTCTCCCTGGTCTCTACCTCCTGCTGGTCTTGAAAAAGCAAGCAGCCATTAGTTCTACAACTGCAAGGAAACGTACTCTGCCTACAACCCCACGAACTTGGAGGAGGACCCGATCGCAGAGGAGACCGGACCTGGCAGACACCATGATTGCAGCTATATGAGGCCCTGAACACAAAACTCAGCTTGGCAGTTCCTCAACTCCCCACTCATGACAAGGAAACTGAGTTAATAAACAGGTGCTGTGTTAACTCACTGAGCTTGTGGTAATTTGTCAGCAGCAATAGAAAACTAATGCTTTTTTGATTCAACTGTAGTTACTCTGGAGAGCACTTGAGTGTTTCAGTTCCGAGCTGTATTATCTGCCTTGTGCTCTGAAAGACCACTTTGCCTAGGAAGAATGAATGATGATCAAACTATGGTTATGGTGGCTTGACTATTTGGCACATGTTTCCTTGCAAATGAATAAAATGGGGTGGTCACTACGAAGAACACCACTGGCCGTATCTGTTGCCAATGGGAAGATTTCAAACAAAACGTGTAATTTTGAAAAATCTACATCCACCTCTCTGATCTCAGCAGCTTCCCAGTACTTAAAGACTTTATCTAAGGAGATGGGGGTGATATTAGCAAATGTGAATTTAGGATACCGCGTATTGAAACATGGGCATTATCTGGAAGTTCACAAGACCTCAGGACACCAATATTTCCAAATGACCAATGCATACATAATATGCAAAACCACAAATGAGGAGAGGTTCCACTAAAAGTGCAAGAGAGTCCTGTGGGGTTGTAAGGAATCACGTATAAAAAGTTCATTGGTATGGTCACGTCCCACACTGTAGTTAAATGGTAACAAACGGCCACTGGTCGAGTTTGGGTGTCTTACCAAAGAAAAAAAACTATGTTGATCAGAAAAGTCTACGAAAATATTCCTCCCTTTTTTGACTACATATCTATACGAAGCCAGATTTCCTTCATACACCTCAGCCATCACAACACATTACAACTGAATCCAGAAGCAGAGAGGGTCTAGCTTTTCTGCTTAGACATTATAGAAATTTGCAAAACATGTACAATGATGCCACTCTTCTCACTCAATTTTGGTTTTGGATTGCCCATTATTTCTTACAAAAACATGCTATTTTTGTTAACATGTATGGGTTTGTTGTTCATTTTTAATGAATACATGATTACATATACTTTTTTAAATTTTAGTTCAAAGACAATATTGTTAGATGTGACCTACATAAACAAAAGCCCTTGAAATCCTCAATGATTTGGGGATTCCTGAGACCAAAAAGTTTGATAACTACGGTTTAGGGTTCTCCTGGGCCTTGAAGTACCCCCAGGCCTGCCATGCCCGGGTGACTCTGCGCGCTGTTGTAGTTTCGTGAGCGACAACCCAGCCAGGGAGCCGCAGTGCTGGCCGGCACTTCCAACCTTCTGTGACTTACCTCCTGCTCCTGCGCTCGGTTTCTTGCGGCCATCGTCTCGATCATTTCGATCATCCAAGGCATCAGCCAAGTTAAAATCATTATCTGCAGTGGGCCCCAAAACATAAAAGAAAAAGTCAACAGGTTAAGCTGCAGGTAGCTCCATGGACATTGGCCCAAAGAGAGTTCCACAGTGTTCTTCTTTCCTGCCCTCCTCAGAACAGCCATATTACCTGCAGGCTTGGCTGGAGCTCTGGTTGCTACTGGTCTCTTGGTTGTAGTGGTGCCATGGTCCCATCTCTCTAAAAGGGGAGGGAGGGCAGCAAGGAAAGCACATTTAGTAACAAAATACAGCATCCATTTCTTGGCTCAGGTAGGTCACATCATGAGTATGTACCATTGTCTTGGTCCTGGAGGCCCCTCTAAGGCTTCTGACAATCCCTTGGAGAAAGGCAAAGAAATGTAGAAGGTTTAAATGAGAGGAGTTCTGTTCACTTTTCTTCAGAGGATTGGTGGTAAGGCAGACATGCTCCCAGATAGGATCCGGGGATTCATGGAGCTAAGTATTCAGCCTAGATCTGCTGGATGGGACCCCGTGGGTCCAGGGAGTTAAAGAGCTTGTGCATGACCCTTGGAGGCTTCAGGCTCTGGTTTCCACCACTATCAACCTGGCACCAGAATCATAAATCATACTGCCCAGGGATGGACTGAGGCTATGTTCCCAGGTGGGTATGGGGGTGTCTATTATCAATTGAAAGTAGTATAACACCAACAAAATATTTTCTAGAAGCGTGGTTGTTACTACTGTAACTATTAGCTTTTTCAGCTCACCTGGATTCCTCTAAAAATATGGACTTCTTTCACATCTATTACATGGCATGACATGCATGAGTTTTCTAATAGTTTGTTTTCTTGAGCTTACAGAATGTTCCATAAACTGTTCTACAACTGGAGGCGGTAGAGGGAAAGGAAATTTAAGGGAGAAGAAACGCAAAGACAGTACTATATATGGCAAGCACTCAGAAAAGAAACAGCAATATTTGTGGGGAAAAAAATCTCAGTGAGTTTTACAGATCAAAAATGTAATCCTCGGGTGCCTGGGTGGCTCAGCTGGTGGAGGGTCTGACTCTTGATTTCTGCTCAGGTCATGGTCTTATGGGTCGTGAGATGGAGTCCTGCATTGGGCTCTGTCCTGGGCATGCAGCCTGCTTAAGATGCACCCTCCCTCTCCCTCTCTCTCTCTTTCTGTCTCCCCCCACTCAGGTGTGCATGCGCTCATGCTCTCTCTCTCTCTAGATGATGATGATGATGGTGGTGGTGGTGTAATCCTCAAACTGCCCAGGTAATTTACAATGCATTACCTGTCTTTTCTAGATAGGGCCTTAAGGCCTGTGGATCAAAGAAATGTAAGTCTGAATCTTCTGGAAAGAGTGTAAAAACACAGTAGGACATGACCTGACATTTCTCACTAGGTATAAAGGGAGACATCACATCATGATGGAGGGTCAATCCACCAAGAACACAGAACAATCCTAAACTTGTATGCACCAAACAACAGCGTAAAAACACATGGAGATAAAACTGATAGAGCTAAAAGGAAAAAAAACAAACAAACAAACCACAATTAGAGTTGGGACTTCCACCATCAGCAACTGACAGAACTACTAGAATAAAAATCAGCAACGACAGAGAACCGAACCACACAATCAAGTAAATATCCGCTCCACTCAGTCGCAGCAGGATAAGGAATTTTTTAAGCACACATGGAACATTCACCAGCAGAGATTACATCCTGGACCAGAAAACCAAGCTCAATAAACTTCAAAGCACTGAAATTATACAGAGTGGGGTCTCTGACCATAATGGAATCAAACTAGAAACAAAAACACCATAAGAAAATAAGAAGATCCCTAGGCACTTAGAAATAAACAACACACTTCCAAATAAAACCAGGATCAGAGAGAAAGTGTCAAAGAAAAAAATTTTAAATACAACTGTGTGAAAAACACCACCACCAAAACATGCAGGATGCAGCTAAAGCAGTGATAAGGGCAGTTTCTAGCATTAAATGCTTAGAGATGAAGAAAGGCCTCAGATCAATAATCTAAGTTCTTAACTCCAGATGCTAGAAAATGAAATGCTAGATTGTAGGGAAACAAACCCAAAGCAAGCAGACAGAAGGAAATAAGAGCAGAAATCAACAAAATTGAAAATAGAAAATACAAATCAATGAAGCCGCTTCTCTAAAAGGTCAATAAAATTGGCGTACCTTAGACTTACTAACAAACATAAAGGAGAAAGGGCAAAATACCATTATAATGAATGAAACCAGGTGTTTCCTTACAGAGTCTGTAGCCATTAGAAGAGAATAAAATGTAATGAACTTACGCTCATATATTTGACAACTGAGAAGAAATGGACCAATTTGTCAAAACCCACAAACCCAACTCAACCCAGTCCTGCACATTCAAGTACTGGAAGACAAACATCGTTAAGGTGACAATACTACCTAAAGTGATCTAGATTCAAAGCAATCCCTGCCCAAATCCTAAAGACACTTTGTTTTCTGAAACAGAAAAACCCATTCTTTTGTTAATTTTGTTAATGCTTATTTACTTTTGAGAGAGAGAGAGAGAGAGAAAAGTGTGAGCAAGAGAGGGACAGAGAGACAGGGAGACACAGAATCTGAAGCAGGCTCCAGGCTCTGAGCTGTCAGCACAGACCCCGATGTGGGGTTTTGAACTCACGAACTGTGAGATCATGACCTGAGCCGAAGTCGGACTCTTCACCGACTGAGCCACCCAGGTGCCCTAGAAAAACCCATTCTAAAATTCATGTGGAATATCTCAAGAGTCCCCAAATAGCCAAAACAATCTTGAAAAAGAAGAACACGGTTGGAAGATTTCTTCTTCAAAACTTAGTACAGAGGTACAGTAATCGAAACAGTGTGGTACTGGCATAAGAACAGACACCTGGGTCAATGGAATAGAACAGAGTCCAGAAATAAACACTTACATATACGGCCAATATGTATATTCTGGACAAGAGCACCAAGAAACTGGTCATGACACGCCAAGGAATGAAGTTCAACCCGTACTTGACACCATATATAAAAACGAATTCAAATGAATCAAAGACCTCAAACTATAAAACTCTTAGAAAAAAAAAAAAAAACGTAGCAGAAAATCTTCATGATCTTGGATTTGGTGAGGATTTCTCAGATGTGATGCCAAAAGCACAGGGAACAAAATGAAGATAAATTGGCCTTCATCAAATTAAAACTTTTCTGCATCGGGGCGCCTGGGTGGCTCAGTCGGTTGAGTGTCTGACTTCGGCTCAGGTCATGATCTCACGGTTTGAGTTGGAGCCCTGAGTCGGGCTCTGCACTAACAGTTAGTGCAGAGCCTACTTGGGGTTCTCTCTTTCTCTCTCTCTGCTTCTTCCACGCTTGTTGCTCGCTCACTCACTCTCTCCTCTCTCAAAATAAACAAACTTAAAAAATTATTAAAAAAAAAACTGGGCAAAGGACTTAAACAGATCTTTAAGAAGATATACAAGTACAGCCAATAAGCACATGACCAGATGCTCGGCATCACTAGTTGTTAAGGGAAATGCAAATCAAATCCATGAGGAGCTGCCACCTCACGATCATTAAAGGCCGTTCTGAAAAGAAAAATGCACTAACAAGTGTTGGAGAGGATATGAAAAAACCAGCCCCTGGAGCACTGGTACAGGGGATGGAAGATGCTGCAGCTGTTGTGAAAAAGCATGGCAGTTCCTCGAGGTTAAACACGGAATTAGCACACGGTCCTGTAAGTCCGCGAGTAGGTATACATTCCAAAGCACTGAAAGCAGGGACCCAGATACTTGCATACCAATGCCCATGGCAGCACTCTGCACAATCGCCACAAGGCAGCAATCACCCACATGTCCATCAACATGTGAACAAACAAAATGGGGTCCACATCCAGTGAAGTATCACCCAGCTGCACGAAGGAATAGAATTCTGGCACAGGCTACAACATGGACAAACTTTGCATATGTTATGCTCTGTGAAAGAAGCCAGACACGAAAGGACAAATATTGTAGGATTCTACTTACATGAGGCACTCAGAATGGGCAAATTCTTAGAGACAGAAAGGATGCTAGAGATTACTAGGGGTAAGAGTAGAGGAAAAATGGGGAGTTACTGTTTAATGGGTAAAGAGCTTCTGTGTGGGATGACGAGAAAATTCTGGAAATGAATAGTAGTGGTAATCGTTGCACAACATGGGGAATGTACTCAGTGCCAATGATCTGTACATTTAAAAACGGTTAGGGGCGCCTGGGTGGTGCAGTCGGTTGAGCGTCCGACTTCAGCCAGGTCACGATCTCGCGGTCCGTGAGTTCGAGCCCCGCGTCGGGCTCTGGGCTGATGGCTCGGAGCCTGGAGCCTGTTTCCGATTCTGTGTCTCCCTCTCTCTCTGCCCCTCCCCCGTTCATGCTCTGTTTCTCTCTGTCCCAAAAATAAATAAATGTTGAAAAAAAAAATAAAAAAAATAAAAACGGTTAGGGGCGCCTGGGTGGCTCAGTCGGTTGAGCATCTGACTTTGGCTCAGGTCATGATCTCACAGTTTGTGGCTTCAAGCCCCACATTGGGCTCTGAGCTGACAGTTCAGAGCTTGGAGCCTGTGTCTCCCTCTCTCTCTGCCCCTCCCCTGCTGGCTCTCTCTCTCTCTCTCTCTCTCTCTCTCAAAAGTAAAGAAACATTTTTTAAAATGTTTAAAAAAAGAAAACAGAGGAAAACCTTTGGGACTGAGGGCTTGGTGAAGAGTGCAGAGACTTGCTAACAAAACCATGTTGCACAAAAGAAAAAAAAAGATAAACCAGACTACATCAAAATTAAAACATTTCCTTTCGCAAAAGACCCTGTTAATAAGCTGAAAAGACAAGCTACAGGTTAAGAGAAAATACTTGCAAAACACATATATGACTAAAGACTGTGTCTACAATCTATGAAGAGCTCCTAAAATCCAAAAGTAAAACACAGACAATCCAACTAGAAATGAGCAAAAGATATTCAAGTTAAAATCACAATGAGAGGCCACCAACATACCTATCAGAATGACTAGGATCTAGTGGTAACACCAAGTACTGACTGACAAGGACACGGAGAAGCTGGGTCACTCACACACTGCCGGTGGGAATGTCACGTGGTACAACCACTCTGGAAACCCAGTTGGCGACATTCTTTAAAAACTAAACCTACAACTATCATATAGACCCAGCAATTACACTCCTGGGCATTTACCCCAGAGAAAGGAAAACTCACACTCATGTAAAAACCTATATATAAATGTTTACTGCTGAAAACTGGAAACAACCCAGATGACCTTCATAAACAAACTGTGGTACATCTACATCATGGGATGCTATTCAGCAAGGAAAAAGCAACAAACTACTGATACTTGTAATAACTTGGATGGATCTCAAAGGAATTCTGAGTGAAAAAAAAAAAAAAGAAGCAATTCCCAAACATTACATACTACGCGATTCCATTTACGTAACATTTTCTAAATTACCAGATTCTACAGATGGACAACGGGTTAGGGGGTGGGGACTAGAAAGGTGCGGGGGCGGGGGGAGGAGATAATGGTCAGTGTTCATAAAAGGACGGCAGGAGGGGTCTTTATGGTGATGTAACAGCTCCCTGTGGACTATCGTGGTAGACACACTCACCCACCCAGGTGACAAAACCGCACAGTAGTGAAAACACACACACTAGGCTTTGTGTCCATATCAATACCCTGCTTATGATATTATACTATAGTTTTGCAGGGTGTCACCTTTGGGGAAACTGGGTAGTGGATACACGGAATCTCTCTTTAGCATTTCTTAGATCTTCAGGGGTTTACAATTACCTCAAAAAAAAAAAGTCTGTTAAAAAACAGTTTGGGGCACCTGGGTGGCTCAGTCAGTGAAGCGTCCGACTTTGGCTCAGGTCATGATCTCATGGTTCGTGAGTTTGAGGCCCATATCAGGCTCTGTGCTGACAGCTACAAACCTGGAGCCTGCTTCAGATTCTGTGTCTCCCTCTCTCTCGGCCCATCCCCCACTTGTGCTCTCTCTTTCCATCTCTCAAACCTAAACAAATGTTTAAAAAAAAAAAAAAAAAACAACTAAAGAGCAAATCAAGTAGGAAAGGGCAGTAAGAACATCTTGGAATGAGGTGGTAACACGAGTGAAGTTTCCAGGCAACTAAAGCTTGTTCTTTCTCGATCCCAATGGTTTGCGGCACAATGAAAATATTCCAGAGAGGATATCTTTACAGGACAAATAACACAGTTCTCAGTCTCTTTGAGATGAGGGTATAAAATACGACTTTTCCAGAGGGCCTGGGGTCACTATTTTTCTGTTAGCACATCGTGCTTACCTCTTAAAGACCAGAGTCCCATTTTCATCTTCTTTCTAGATTACTGGATCTCATCTTCCATGGGCGAGGCACACTGCCACACAGGCCAGTCATCACCATAAAGCCAGAGCTTACCATTTTGGAGGTGAGGGACTGTAATACCTCTTTGGGGCAGGTTGACCTGTGGATCAGTAGCGGCCTTTTCTGGGGCTTTTTTGGCCAGGGTGCACCACCTGACGCTAAACCACCTTTGGGGCCATCACCCTCCCCGTGCAGACACATGTAACGGCAGCGTGCTGAGGAGAAAAGGCACTGGAGGAAAAGCCAGAGCCGCTGGGCTCCAGTCCCGCGGTCCTGCTAGCTTGCAGCAGGACCTTGGACAAGTCCTTCTCATCTAAACCAGGAGGGAAAATGGGGTCGTGAAGGTTTCCCCAGTTCCGACACCTAGAGTTCTTCCTCATGTAAAGATGGCTTTAATTTGTTTAAGTTTAAATTTGTTAGATATGGTCAATATAAAAGTAATCCAATGGTACAGAATTTTTTTAAATTTGTAATGTATGCTTAATATAAAAGTAATCTGGGGGCGCCTGGGTGGCGCAGTCGGTTGAGCGTCCGACTTCAGCCAGGTCATGATCTCGCGGTCCGTGGGTTCGAGCCCCGGGTCGGGCTCTGGGCCGATGGCTCGGAGCCTGGAGCCTGTTTCCGATTCTGTGTCTCCCTCTCTCTCTGCCCCTCCCCCGTTCATGCTCTGTCTCTCTCTGTCCCAAAAATAAATAAACGTTGAAAAAAAAATTTAAAAAAATTAAAAAAATAAAAAAAATAAAAGTAATCTGATTGTAGAGAACGCAAAGAAAATACTAAAGCTGGCCTCGAATCAACCCTCAGAGGTGGCTACTCTGAATGTTTTCACATAAGCATGCACGCCCGTACGTGTGCTTGGATACGCTTACTGGATAAAAGTTGATTCATACTACATACATTGTACATAGTACATACTACATACTACATACTACATACATACTTACCTTCCTCATGTCAGTTCCAGAGACCGACCTTATTCTCCGTATTGGCTGGAGAGCACGGATGCTTAGAATGTAGCCATTTCACTGTGGGATTTTAGCGTTCCATTGGGGGTGGATATAAAACACAAGACAACTGTGCACACGAAGTGGTGTGCCTAGAAGGAAAATGCTCGGAAGCAGAGCTGCTTCAAAGATGCTATGAAGTCACCCTCCCCAAAGGTAGACCTCACTTATAGGACTGCCTACAGGAGTGAAATTGTAAAGGCAGAGCTTGATACCACAGAAGACATCTAAAATGACCTTCCTGCTCGCCCCAGCTCCACAAATACATGCTCAGCGCGCATTGATGGTGAAGAAATCTTTGATTTCTGAAAACAGATGGATGCCACATAAATAGCTGTCAGACAGTAGTTCTCAAAGAGTGTTCCAAGAACCCCTGGGGGTCTATGCAGTCATAACTATTTTCGTAATCCTCAGATGTGCTTTGCCCTTTTTACATGGTGCAAAAGCAATTGCGTGTAAACCAACTGGCCCTTAGCGTGAACCAGGGCAGGAGCACCAAACGTTATGAGAATGAGTTAGATTCTTCACTACACAATAGCAGGTGAAAGGGAATGCCAGTTCTGGGGTGCCTGGGGGGGCTCAGTCGGTTAGGCGTTCGACTCTTGATCTCGGCTCAAGTCATGACCTCACGGTTTGTGAGGCCGAGCCCTGCATTGGGCTGTGCTGGCAGCACGGATCCTGTTTGGGATTCTCTCTGTCCCTCTCTCTCTGCCCCTCCCCTACTCGTGTGTGTGCGCGCGCTCTCAAAATAAATAAATAAACTTAAAAAAGAAAGAATGACCGTTTTACCTAATGTCCTAGATGGTAGGTGGAATCCTAAGGCAGCTGCCAGGATTCCTGCCCCCTGGTGTACACAGCCTATATAAACCCAGCCCCTTGAGTGCAGGGGCCCAGGGGAGGGGGGCAACCAGGTCACTCTCAAGATCGGGTTATGACATATGGCAGAGGTGAAGGGATTTTGCTGATATAATTAGGATGCCAATAAATATGAATGAATTACTCAAAGGGGAGAATATTCTGGGTGATTCAGACATAATCAGGTGGTAAGTCCTTGGAAAGAGGGCTTTCGGCCTTCCCTGAGCTGACATTAAAGGTAGCTGACACTCTTCCTTTTTCTGACCTTGAAGAAGTGGCCACTAGTTCTGTAGCTGCACAGAAATGAATTCTGCCAACAAAACTGTGTGAGTAGGTCACCTTACACGGGGAAACAGACTGTGCAGATGTGGTTAAGCTAAGGACTTTGAGATGAAAAGATTATCCCAGATTGCGTAGGAAGCCCCAGGTAATTATAAGGGGGAAAGTACAGCCAGGAGAGCCAGGGGGAGGAGACCGTGATGTGGGAAGCAGGGCTGAGAGTGAGGGAGAAATGTGTAGATGCCACTTTGCTGGCTGTGAGGATAGAGGAAGGGCCACTAGCCAAGGAATGCAGGTGGCCGGCCTCCAGAAGCAGACACAGGCAAGGAAACCGACTTCCGCCTAGAGCCTCCCAAAGGAACACAGCCCTGTCAGTACTTTCATTTCTGTCCAGTGAAAACCCAAATCACAGATTTCTGAACTCCAGAACTGTAAGAGAATAAATCGGTGCTGTTTTAAGCCAGCACACTGCTGTAATTCGTTACAGTAGCAATAAGAAACTATAGACTTGGGTAGTAGGATTAAAGTACTGCTGTAATAAATACCTAAACATGTGGAAGTGGCTAGGGAATCAGGTAATAGACAAAGGCTGGAAGAATGCTGAGGGGCATCACAGAAAAAGCCTAGGTTCGATGAACAGACTGTCAGTAGAAATACGGATCTTAACTAGTGACAGCTAATGAGGATTCAGAAAGAACATGGTCAAAAATACTCCTATCATGCTAGAGAGTCCTTAAATCACCACAAACGGACTGTTGATAGAAACATGGTTGTTAAAGGCTTTGCCAATGAAGTCTCAGATGGAATTGAGGAACATACTATTGGAAATTGGCTGAACTGTGCATCCTGTAGTTGCACAGAAAGCGGAACTTACAAATAATGAACTTGGGGGGCGCCTGGGTGGCGCAGTCGGTTAAGCGTCCGACTTCAGCCAGGTCATGATCTCGCGGTCCGTGAGTTCGAGCCCCGCGTCGGGCTCTGGGCTGATGGCTCGGAGCCTGGAGCCTGTTTCCGATGCTGTGTCTCCCTCTCTCTCTGCCCCTCCCCCGTTCATGCTCTGTCTCTCTCTGTCCCAAAAATAAATAAAAAGTTGAAAAAAAAAATTAAAAAAAAAAAAATAATGAACTTGGATAGGCTAGCTGAGGAGAGTCCCCCCCAAAAAAGTGTTAAGGGTTTGACCTCATTTCTTTCTGCCGTCCATAGGAAAATGTGAGACAAAACAAAGACTGAAGGCAGAACTCATAAGCAGACAAGAACCAGCACTTGATGATTTGGGAAACTTCCATCCTGACCTAATTGCAAAAAGTGCTAAAATTCACTGTCAAGAGAGCATGCTCTGAAGAGGCGGCCAATGGTGTGCCTGGAAAACCTTGCATTAGTGCCTTGGAAGGGTCAAAAGGTCAGAGTATTCAGTCACACAAAGGCTCTCTGAAGAGATTATACATGTGACTCATGGTTTCCCTCAGCCACCTCAGCAGAAGCCACGAATAGAGATGGGGTCATCCAGGAAAGATCTGTGAAGGAGCCTCTTGTCCAACGGAGTGATCTCCATGACACACATGGGAGGTCCATAAAGTTCTTGAGAATTTGACAGCAGCAGGAACACTGCCAGCTTGGAAGTCAAGGCGACAGAAAGAAAACAAAAAGGAAAAATGCCGTTTAGCCTCCCACAATTCTACAGGCAGAGAAACAGGTGGATAGAACGACTCAGCTGCAAACACGTGCTATTTTTCATGGAAACGGAAGGATGGCTCTGAGGATTGCTAGAGACCGGTAAAGTCCTCTTGCCTTACATTTGCTCACTCCCGTAAATGGGATATCTCTATTATTATATTCTGGGGAGCAAGTAGCCGGTTTCTTGAGTTTCGCAGGTATATAGATGGAGAAGGACCGTACCTTAGAACGGATTATATCCAGAAACTTACCTACACCTGACGTAGAGAATTTAGGTGGTGAGATTTTGGTCATCTGTGCTGATTAAATTAAGATTTTGGAATCTGGGTCGATGATGTAATAGGTTAAAACTTGTGAAGAAGGTGGGACAGAGTGAATGTCTCTTGTATGTGGGAGGGACATGGATATTTGGGAGCCAGAGAGCAGATGTGGTAGAAACACGATGCTCCCCCGACGGCCCAAATATCCATGTCCCACCCAGAACCTGTTAATACGTTACCTTCTACGGCAAAAGGTTCTACATGTGTTTTTGAGTTAAGAATACAGAGATGGGAAGACTATACTGGATTATCTGTGGGGGTCCAATGCGATCACAAGGATCTTTAAAAGGGAGAGAGCCAGAGAGACAGATCTGCAGATGGTGCATGGCACCGCTGGCTCTGAAGATGGAGGGAAAGGACCATGAGCTAAAGAACGCAGGCCTCCCGAAGAAGCTGGAAAAGACAAGGAAATCGATGTTGTCTATAGCCCCCAGAAGAACACGGCTATGCTGACACACTGGTTTTAGCTCAGTGACGGCCAGATCAGATTTCTGATCTCAATGATTATAAAACAATAAAGGTGTATTGTTTAAGCAACCAGCTTTGCGGTGATCCATTACAGCAGTGATAGAAAACTAACACAACCTCAAACCTCACGTCAGAGCCCAGCCCCAGCCGATATGTCAACTGTAGCTCTGTAGAAAACACTGAGTGGAGGACCCAGCAACACAGAACCCAAACTCCTGACCCAGGGGAATAAGAGAATGCATTGGAATTGTTCTAACTCAGTTATCTATGGTAACTGACTATGAGGCGATACAAAATTAATAGAAGGGAGCAGAAAAAATACTTGATTAAAAGCTCAACCTTCAGTACACAACTTTCTGACATTCTGGGCAAAGAAATGGGAAAGGCTATTAAAGCAATTATACTGCTCAAAGCGTAACAAGTGACTCAAGAAAAGTCACTTATGTGATTATTTCAATTTTGAGCTGAATTAGCTGTTTTCGGTCTCATAAAAGACCGAATTTACTCCACCTAACAATACTGGCGGGGAACGAACGGTTCTGTGCCTTTCACGCTGAATACACAAGCCTATACATGCGATAAAATTGCATCGAACAAAACAGTATGGAGGCTCCTCAAAAAATGAAAACGATGGGACTACCACTGGATGTGGCAATCCTACTTCTAGGCATATAGCCCAAAGGAGTGAAATCAGGATCTCTGGGAGAGATCGCACTTCCTTGTTCATCGCATTATTCTCAATAGCTGTAATAAACAAACAATCCAAGCGCCCACCGATGGATAACCAAAATGTGCTAATGTACGTAAAACATTATTCAGCCTTAAAAAGAAGGAAATCCTGCTATTTGCGACAACACAGATGGACCCAGAGGACATGATGTAAGTAAAGTAAACCAGACACAGAAGGACAAATAGTGCACAATCCCACTTTTACAAGGCATCTCAAGTAGTCAAATACATAGAATCAGAGGGCAGAATGGTGGTTACCTAGGGCCGGGGGGAGAGGGAATGGGGAGATGTTAGTCAAAGGGTACAAAATTTCAGGGGAAAAAAAGGGAAGTAACTTGGCTAGGGTGTGGAGAAACTGGAATCCTACACTGCCAGTGGGGATGTAAAATGGTACAGCCACTGTGCAAAGTAGTCTGGTGGCTCCTCAAAACATTAAACACTGAATGACCATATGACCTTGCAATTCCACTCCCAGGTATATGCCCCCAGAGAATTAAAAACAGGCACTCAAACAAGAACGTACACACGCATGTTCACAGCAGCACTACTCACAGCAGCCAAAAGGCAGAAACAGCCAAATGTCCATCAACCAACGAGTGAACAAACTGAGGTCTATCCATACAATGGGATATTGGTCATAAAAAGAATGAAGCACTGTTACATAGGCTACAAGGTAACATATATACTATGCTAAGTGAAAGACAAACGGTCACATATTGTATGATACTATTTATACAAAATACTCAAAATAGATAAATCAACTGCTATAGAAAGCAGATTGGTGATCATCTGGGGGAAAAGGGAGTGGGGGAGGAGGAAAAACGGCTTAATGGGTAAGCAACTTCACTTTCAGGGAATGGAAAGGTTTTGGGACTGGACAGACAAGATGGCTACACAACACAGTGAATGTTTTAAAATGGCTAATTTTACGTTATGTGAATTTCACTTCAAAAATTATTTTTAACAAAGAGGGACGGGGGCGGGGGGGGCGGGGAGAAGATCATCACTACAACTGCACGTCCATTCTACCACAAGTCAGTTTTAGGAAAAGTGCACATGGAAGTTGAGAATGTGGCAAGTCCTTCCCTTGATATGACTGTGCTTGCTTAACTCCTTGGGCAGGCAGCTGGTACACCAACGTGCACCTCAATGTGAAAACCACACCAGTGCACAGGTTTTTACGGTAAGGTGACCACGTGTGATAACCTACTGGCAATGTACTTTCGAATCTAGTTCATCATCAGTTTAGAGAGGATTTTAGGTGTAGAATTTCCGCTGGACTTTAAGCTGTAAAAAGAAGTACAGCACACGTGTGTGAAGAAGGTTCTGGACGTATACCTATGTTACGGTGATAGGTATGGGTAGGAGGGAGAAATTATGATGCTGAAACCATTACCTGAACAATTCTCAAAAAAGCAATTGCCACCTACATAATATTAGTCAAAATCTGTAGGACTCCAATAGCTCATGTAAAATTACTTTTTTTCCAGATTAAAAAGAAATCAACTGACCACACATGTAAGGGTTTATTTTCAGACTGTTTGATTGATCTAATCATGTCAATCCTATGCCAGTACCACACAGTCTTATCAATAGCTTATCAATAGTCTTATCAATGGCTGTAGGTGCCATTTTGAGAGAACATTCATGCATGTGAAGCCTGTGGGGATGTGGAACATGAGCTTGGATTTGTGGGATTTTTAAGATACTATTAACTACAGATTTTCTTGTCATGAACCTTTAGATGGGATTTATCACCCACAATTGGGACAAGGAAAATCTAGCTGCTTACCAAGGAATTAGAATAGTAGGTCAACTTCATCAAAGCAGTGAGCTCCTAAAATAAAGACACCTATTTCTGTGAAGCTCAAAATGACAAACTTAGAAAATGTTCTCTGCTGCTCAGCAAATGCTGCCAGCAATATGGCACTCCTACCAGAAGGGAGTCTTTCTCCTATGTGCTACAACATAGTAAACAAAACCGGCCAGGTTCGCCTAGCTGTGGCTTAATGATGGTGTCCGTGGCCTTCCGAGGAAATAGGGACAATCATAAGCAGCTTTAGAGGGCAAAAGCAGAAGCACGCTCCCCATGACATGATTACACACACAGCAAAAGGAACACATGGAGGGAAAAGGGGTGGAGAGGGGAGGAGAAGAGGGAGGGAGCAAGGGAGGAGCAAAGTTCTGAAAGCAACATGGATGAACCTCGAAAATATTACACCAAGTATAAGAAACCGAACATAAAGTCTGCATTATTATTGGACTCCACTTATAGGAAATATCCAGAATAGGGGAATCCAGAGAGACAGGAAGGAGATCAGTGGTTGTCAGGGGCTGGAGGAGGGAAATAATCAGGGGATTGGGGAGTGACAGCTAAGGGGTACAGAGTTTCTTTTTGAGGTGATGGAAAGGTTCTAAAATGGACTGTAGTGATTGTTGCACAACCCTGCGAATATACTAAAAAGTCACTCAATTGCACGCTTTAAATGGGTGAATTATGGGGCACTTGGGTGGTCGGTTAAATATTGTACTTCGGCTCAGGTCACGATCTCACGGTACAGGAGTTCGAGCCCTGCATTGGGCTCTGTGCTGACAGCTGAGAGCCTGGAGCCTGTTTCAGATTCTGTGTCTCCCTACATCTCTGTCCCTCCCCTGTTCACATTCTGTCTCTCTCAAAAATAAACATTAAAAAAATTAAATGGATGGATTGTATCTTATGTGAATTATATCTCAATAAAGCAGTTTTTAAAACGACTCCAGGAGCTTCTTCCCCTTTGCACTTAGAATAAAGTGGTCACCAGGCCCTAAAGACCCCATATGACCCAGCCCCTTCCAACTTCTCTGTCTTTTCTCCAACGTCCACCACACACTAGTCACACAGGCCACCTTCCAAGCCTCAGAGCCAGCACAGTTCTTTTCTGCCTCAGGACTCTTACACCTGCTTCCTTGGCCTTGACAGCTGTTTCCCCACTCCTTGCAGGTCACTTCTTGTCCGGGTGGCGGGGGGGGGGCGCTTTACCACTTCAGGTAAAGTAGCCACCCCTTACCACCTCCCTGGGCCCTCCCGGTCCCATCTCCCTGTTATACTTGTTCCAGAGTGCTCAGCGATACCTGAAATTATTTCATGTACTGTGTCTCTTCAGAGAAAATAACATTGTGAGGGCAAATCTGGAGTAGTGCCTGGCAGCAAGCATGCACTCAATAATCACTGCTGAGCTGATGAAGGAAGGTCCTTCACAACAGCCGGACCTAGAAGGTCCAGGGATTCTCTATGTAAGAAAGGTACAATATACAAAGGAGAACATTCTCCACCAGAAAACATAATTGAGCTTAGGAGAGATGGACAGGTCTAGCTCTTTGACCCTCAGTAGCATGAGATGTAAGCTAAGACAGAAAAAAAAAAAAAAAAGGATGGCAGAGTGATAAGGCTTTGAAGGATATGATCTGACCAAAGACATCACATGCTGGTGGTCCTATGGGTCCCTGACACACTGGCTCATAGGTGATGGAGATCAGATGGGCAGGTACACAACTGAGAAAAGGATGTAAATAGTAAAAGGTCTCCCATCAGGAAAAGAACAAATGTCCTAACTGGGGATCTTTATACTTATATTAATTTGGGGTTTGTTAATTTTTGGTCATATTTATTTTGGAAGATGTTAAATGACTTCATGAAAGCCATCATTGCTAATAAACTAAGTATATTTATTTTCCTGGGAATCCAAAAGGCCACCTGGATGGACAGAACTGTGTGCATACTCAGGAAAGACCCGAGAATGCCCTAAGCTCTTCCCTCACACCATACATGAAAATGAACTTCTAAGAGATTTGTAGTTTCAGGTTTATGATCCATTTTGAGTTAGTTTTGTATAAGGCATAACGCAGGGGTCCAACTTCATGCTTTTGCATGTGGATATCCAGTCTTCCCAGCACCATTTATTAAAGAGCTTATTCTTCTCCCACTGAACAATCAATCTTGGCATCTTTGTGAAAAGTCAACTGGCCATAGAATGGTTTATTTCTAGGCTCTCAATTCTATTCCACTGAACTTACTGAGCCCTCACCTCATACCAGTCCTGTGCTGAGCGCTTCACATGGGCCATCGCATCTAATCCTTACAATAATCCTAGTAGGTAGGGCTCGTTATTAACCTCACATAACAGACGAGGAAACAGAGGCACAGAAAAGTCAGGTAACTCATCCACGGTGACAATAAGTGGCAGAGGCAGGGTTCAGACGCAGGAAGTCTGGCTCCAGAGCCCCTCCCTTTCATCATCCAGAATATACAGAGAGCCCACAAACCCATAAAAAAGACAAGCAAACCAGCAAGAAAATGGGGAAAAGATAGGAACAGACAATTCACCAAAGAGGAAAATACAAATGGCCAGTAAATCTATGGCATGATGCTCCATCTTACTATAATTAGAGAAATGCTTAATAAGCAAGAAGATATTTTGTCCATCATATTGGTAAAATGGCTTGGATAGGTAACGTGATCCTGGTGATGTGCGGATCTGGGAGAAAAGGAACTCAACAGTGTTCAGTGAATATATAATGAAACATTCATTTTGGAAACATTCTGGCAGAATCTATTAAAATATATAGTTCCATTGAACTCGTGCACAAGGGATACGGACAAGACTGTTCACTGAAGCCCTATTTGTAATTATGCAAAACGAAAACAAATCACATCATCTGTCAGTAAGGAAATGGCATCATGGGCCATGGCCAAAGCCACACCACTGGAATGCCAGCTCCACGAAACACAAGTTTAAATCTGAAGGACAGATATAAAGATGAAGATATATAGATGATATAGGTTGAACGGTGGCCCCAAAAATATACAGCAGAGTCCTAATCCCCAGAAGCCATAAATGTGACCTTAATTGGAAAAACAGTCTTTGCAGCTGTAATTAAGTTAAGGATCTTGAGATGAGATCATTCAGGATTATCCACGTGGGTTCTAAATCCAACAAAAAGTCTCCTTGTAAGAGACAGAGGGGAAGACGACACCCCACAAAGGAGAAGGCCCTGTTGAGATGGACGCACAGACTGGAGTCTCACAGCTACAAGCCACCACAAGCAGGGCTACGTGAGGAAGCTTTCTGCCCCAGGGCCTTCAGAGGAAGTGTGGTCCTGCCGATACCTTGATTTTGGACTTTGGGCCTCCAGAACTGTTAGAGAATACATTTCTGGTTTTTAAACCTGCCAGTTTACGGTACTTTGTTACAGCAGCTGTAGGAAATTAATACAGATAGATATATTCATTCAGGTCTTCAATATATATTAAATAAAAAAGGTTGTGCAATAACACACATGTAAGTAAATTAAAAAGCTCTACATGTGTTATATAAAGCAAAAAAAAAAAAAAACACAACAACAACAACAACAACACCGAACAATCTATGTGTATAGATGTATGTAACAGCACAAAAAAATCATTTGGGACCAGCAGATCCAAACTCACTTCAGCAGCTCCCTCCTGGGATGGGAGTGTATGTTAGCAGGATGGGGAAAGATCACACAAAATCTCAGCTTCACTTTCTAACATTCACATATTTTTTTAAATGGTTTATTTTTTTCAAAAAAAACTAAAGAGAAACTGATGACAAAGCTTAGCATTTGAGAGATAACATACAGACACCATTTTAAGAAAAGTCATAAAAAAATCTAGGAGGAGAAACAAATCTCTTATTCACTTCAAAGTACCTCTTCTTGAGCTAGGGAAAGGCAGTCTTCTGAGGCTGCTGCTGAAGAAAATGCTGTCTCAGCTATTACATTGTTTGGTATTCTTTGCAAAGGAAACAAATGATGTTAAACATTCAGATTTTCTCTTAAATAATGTAATTTATGACACCCATATTTTATCTGATCAATATAGGCCACCTACTGTTTTCCTTGAGTGTGTCTCCTGAGTGGGTGGTGTATACTAATCATTATTGTTTGCTGTTTAATTGTCTGATTTACTACTCACGCTTTACTGAGGAAGTTTCTTCAAATGCATCCTCCAGACGTAAATCAGAGTCCCCAGATCCTATAAATTAAAAAAAAAAAGATTTAACTATTTTTGCATAAAACAAAATAGTACTTATAATGGTTACTTCCCTTTAGATACAGTGTCACGAAGGTAACACAAGAAAAGGAAATCAGTGGAAGCCACCCAAAGATATATTTAGTGATAACCTTCTACAAACAACTTACCCTCACCAAAAACAAAAAAACAACCACCTTCAGTCCACTAGAAGGCTGAAGGCTCAACTGTACAGAACATGAAGTACAATCTTACAAAAAGCCTTCTCCATGATATGTAGGACTTTTGCAATGAGGAATACTGGAGTCCAAAGTTCCATCGATATGTGCCAGGTTCTTTCATCCCATTCCACTGTCAACTCAGTGTATCATCCCCCAACCCCAGCATCCATATCTAGTAGCTCTGATTATATATAACTTAAAAGGCTCTATGGAAAAGCTTTTTTTTTTTT
>NW_024420251.1:975809-989039 GCF_014898765.1 Herpailurus yagouaroundi | reverse complement strand
TCCATTTTGAGTTTATTTTTGTGAATGGTGTGAGAAAGTGGTCTAGTTTCAACCTTCTGCATGTTGCTGTCCAGTTCTCCCAGCACCATTTGTTAAAGAGACTGTCTTTTTTCCATTGGATGTTCTTTCCTGCTTTGTCAAAGATGAGTTGGCCATACGTTTGTGGGTCTAGTTCTGGGGTTTCTATTCTATTCCATTGGTCTATGTGTCTGTTTTTGTGCCATGGAAAAGCTTTTAATGAGAGAATCTGTTCTCAGAGGTGGACCCATCTGCCCAATTATGCCTGCTATTGAATTTGACAGTTATCATTCCCTCTGATGGGCATGTAGTTTCCTACAGGGGTATATACATTATCAATTCTCAAACTACCATGCATGTATACTGAACTGAACACATCGGTAAATGGGTGGTGAACTGTAGAAGCCAGGCTTCTCACTGTTTCAGATAGAGGTTACAGATAAGAGAAGGCTAAAATGACCTATGTGATAATGGATTAGAGTTGGAGACCTCAGTATGAATCATGTGTAGCTTAACATACATACAGATGGTTACATATAGAAATACTTATAGACACGTGTGTATATTAACATGGGCTAGTATGCGGACATACACCTCTGCTCTGTGACCTGAGAGGGCCTAGAAGCAGTAACACCCCAGTAGCAATAAGCACACCTAGCACCCAGATCGTGGTTTCTAAATACCATTCTCCAGTTAAAGAAAAACAGATCTCCTTGGAGAAATGGCAGGTTCTAGGATTGGAACAAGAAATATAGGAGTCTGAAGCATCTTATAGTTCCAGGAAGTATTTTTTAAAATATTGATATTGATGGATATATGTCAATGAGGCACAGGACCAGCTGAAACAGCTCCCAACAGCTAAAGCTGGAACAATTTAATCAATCAAGTAGTATTAGATTATAATACAAAGTATAAAATATCCATTTGTCCATGTTGATATAAACACATAAACAAATACATAAAAGGGATAAAACAGAAGAATTCAAATTAATTTATGTAGGTATTTCTAGCTCAAGGAGATGAAGCATAACTCTCCACTCCATAAGTGTTGACTTCCTTCCAAGGATTACAATATGAGAAGGTAGGTAGGAGGAGAGAGTAACTCTACAGTGGAGAAATCTAAGAAGTACTACATCAGATCAAGGTTAACATCAACAGTGATGGGTCATGCTGATAGTATATACCCTTGATATCGTGGGATGAGACAAGCACCATACATGTGTGGTCTTCCTCTCAAATACCTATAACCCGAGCATAATCATGAGAAAAACATGAGACAAATTCCAATTGATGGGTATCCTACAAAATATGTGACCAGTACTCAAAACCAAGGTCATCAAAAACAAAACAAAATCTGAGAACCCAGCACAGCCTGAAGAGCCTAAGGAGATATAATGATGGAAGGTCACTGGTACCCTGGATTGGATCCTGGAACAAAACTAGGGACTTCAGGTTAAAACAAAGGAAATCTGAATAGAGTATGGACTTAAGTTAATAATAATATATCAATATTGGTTCATTAATTGTGACAAATACACCACACTGATGTAAAATGTTAAAAATAGGGGAAACCGAATGTGAAGCATATGAGAAGTGTCTTTACAAGCTTTGCATTGTAAATCTGAAACTGTTCTAAAAACGTGTCTTATTTTTAAAAATCCATTTCCCATAGCAAAAGAATTAAAGGTAACCACTAAAAGAAGACATATAGGATACAGAACGTCTACCTCATTTAAGGAAAAAAAAAAAAGGTCAACACCAACAGCTAAAAATCAATCCAACAAAAGTCACCAAACAGAAAAAAGAAACCAGCTAAACAGAAAATATGAACCTTAACACAAGAATATGTACAATCCTATCAGTAAAAAAAAAAAAAATGAGTACAAAGAGGGTAAATCTCCTATCCAAAGATAAATGGAATATAACTATATGCTGTTGACAAAATACACACATAAAACAACACAATCCACACACACAAAATATATATAACAGAAATATACACCGGTAAATGTTAACAAGAAGAAAGCAGATGTGGCAATATTAATATGACGATAAAATTTAAGACCCCAACATCTAAATACGAAAAGGCCAATATTTTATAAAGCATATAATCCACCAAGAAAATAAAAATTATGACACTTAGTAACCTAGCTTCTAAAATTCTGGAGTAGACTTTTGCTTCTTTCTATGATGGAGTAATTGGCATAAGATTAGCTCTCCTACTGCGAACACTACAAAATGGACAAAACATGAGCCAACAGCTTTCAGCACTGAACAGCAATCCCTGAGATCAAGGAAATTGTGACAGCTAAATCCAACAGGTGATCCTGGACCGGATCCTGAATGCATAAGGGGCATTATTGGGACACTTAGTGAAATTTGAAAGAGGTCTGTTGACCAGGTGGTAATACTGGATCACTGTCAATTTCCCCATCTTCATGGATTTACTGTGGTCAGGGAAGAAGGTATCTTTGTTTTTAGGAAATGCACACTGAAGGATTAACAGTTAATGAGCAGCCTGCTTGCCACTGATTCTGAAATGATTCTGAAAAAATATTTAGAGACACCTACACACACCAGTGCCAATGTGGTACAACTGGGAAATCTAGATGGACAGTAAATCAGAATCCCTTGTATTAGACATTACTGTGACAACAGGTGAAACTTGCATTGGGTCTGAGGATTAGGTGGCAGTAAGGTATCAACATTAATTTCCTGACTCAGATAGTTACACTGAGAATATATAAAAGGATGTCCTTGCTTGAAGAAAATGCTCCCTCTTTATAGATTTTGGATACTAGCCCTTTGTCCTATATGTCATTTGAAAATTTCTTTTCCCATTCCGTTGGCTGCCTTTTAGTTTTGTTGATTGTTTCCTTTGCTGTGCAGAAGCTTTTTATCTTCATGAGGTCCCAATAGTTCATTTTTGCTTTTAATTCCCTTGACTTTGGGGATGTGTCAAGTAAGAAATTGCTGCAGCTGAGGTCAGAGAGGTTTTTCCCTGCTTTCTCCTCTAGGGTTTTGATGGTTTCCTGTCTCACATCCAGGTTCTTTATCCATTTTGAGTTTGTTTTTGTGAATGGTGAAAGAAAGTGGTCTAGTTTCATCCTTCTGCATGTTGCTGTCCAGTTCTCCCAGCACCATTTGTTAAAGCGACTGTCTTTTTTCCATTGGATATTCTTTCAAACTCCACACCCGAAAAACAAATAACCCAGTGAAGAAATGGGCAGAAAACATGAATAGACACTTCTCTAAAGAAGACATCTGGATGGCCAACAGGCACATGAAAAGATGCTCAACGTCGCTCCTCATCAGGGAAATACAAATCAAAACCCACTCAGATATCACCTCACGCCAGTCAGAGTGGCCAAAATGAACGAATCAGGAGACTATGGATGCTGGAGAGGATGTGGAGAAATGGGAACCCTCTTGTACTGTTGGTGGGAATGCAAACTGGTGCAGCCGCTCTGGAAAACAGTGTGGAGGTTCCTCAAAAAATGAAAAATAGACCTACGCTATGACCCAGCAGTAGCACTGCTAAGAATTTACCCAAGGGATACAAGAGTGTTGATGCATAGGGGCACTTGTACCCCAATGTGTATAGCAGCCCTCTCAACAATAGCCGAATTATGGAAAGAGCCTAAATGTCCATCAACTGACGAATGGATAAAGAAGTTGTGATTTATATACACAATGGAATACTACTTGGCAATGAGAAGAATGAAATCTGGCCTTTTGTAGCAACGTGGATGGAACTGGAGAGTGTGATGCTAAATGAAATAAGTCATACAGAGAAGGACAGATTCCATATGTTTTCACTCCTGTGTGGATCCTGAGAAACCTAACAGAAGACCATGGGGGAGGGGAAGGAAAAAAAATGATTAGAGATGGAGGGAGCCAAAACATAAGAGACTCCTAAAAACTGAGAACAAACTGAGTTTTTATGGGGGATGGGAGGGGGGGGTGGGTGGGTGATGGGTATTGAGGAGGGCACCTATTGGGATGAGCACTGGGTGTTGTATGGAAACGAATTTGACAATAAATTTCATAATAAAACAAAAAAAAAGAAAATGCTCCCTAAAGGTATACTGCAGATGTGTGGGGTGGGGGGTGGGGGGTGACTAGGGGGAGGGTGATGGGAGTATCAGGTAAGCAACTTACTCTCAGGTGATTGTGGGGGTGGGGAGAACCTCCTTATACTTGCAAGATTCGTGTAGGTTTGTAATTATTTCAACATTTAAAAAATTAAAATTATTTAAATATGTATATCTCAAGCCAGCAATTGCACTTTTAGGTACCTGTTACAGAAAAATACTTGCACATGTGCCCAAAGGGGTATGAGCAAGGTTGTACAAAACAGTACTGCCTAAAATACCAAAAAGAAATGGACACAGACCAAGTGTCCATCAAAGAAGAAGAATTAAACAAAACGTAGTTCAATACAATGAAATGTTACATCACTGTTTAAAAGAATGGGATGCTCTCAGTAAACTAGGAATAGAAGGGAACTTCCTCAACTTGAAAGAGTATCTACAAAAAAACCTATAGCTAACACCATATTTGATGGTGAGACTAAAGCTTTCCTTCCAAGATCAGAAACAAGGCAATGATGTCCCTTCTCCCTACTGCTCTTCAATATCATAGTGGAAGTCCTAGCTACTGCAACAAGAAAGAGAGAGAGATCGATCGAGCGATCCTGATTGGGAAAGAAGAAATAAAAACTCTTTGTTCACAGAGAACATGATCATATATGCAGATAATCCAAAAGGATTCACAAATGCAAAAAACTCTTTAAACTCCTGGAACTAATAAGTGACGACAGCAAGGTTGGGGGAGGCAAGGTCAATCCTTTTCCTATATATCAGTAATGAACAAGTGGAATTTGAAATTTAAAAAGCATCATTTATATTAGCAGCCCCCAAAAAGAAATCCTGGTATAGATCTAAAAGGAAGGAAGGAAGGAAGGAAGGAAGGAAGGAAGGAAGGAAGGAAGGAAGGAAGGAAGAAAGAAAAAGAAAAAAGCCTAAGATCTAGATGAAGAAAGCTACAAAACTGTGAGGAAAGAAATCAAAGGACTAAGTAAATGTAGAGATATTCCAAGTTCATAGATAGGATGACTCAATGCTGTCAACATGTCAGTTCTTCCCAACTTGATTTATAGATTCAATGCAATCACAATCAAAATGTCAGCAAGTTATTTTGTAGATACTGACAAACGGATTCAAAAGTTTATATGGAGGGGTTTTGGGTGGCTCAGTTAAGCGTCTGACTGTTGGTTTCAGCTCAGGTCATGATCTCACATGAGTCTGAGCCCCACATTGGGCTCTGTGCTGACAGGACAGAGCCTGCTTGGGATTCCGTCTGCTTCTCTCTCTCTCTTCCCTCCCCCACTCATGTTCTGTCTCAAAAATAAACTTTTCTTTAACAAGTTATATGGAGAGCACAAAGACCCAAAATAGCCAATACAATATTGAAGGAAAAGAATGAGGTTGGAGGACTGATGCTAGCCAACTTCAGGACCTACTATAAAGTTACGGTAGGGGCGCCTGAGTGGCTCTGTCAGTTAAGCGTCCGACTTCTGCTCAGGTCATGATCTCATGGTTCGTGAGTTCGAGCCCCGTGTTGGGCTCTGGGCTGATAGCTCAGAGCCTGGAGCCTGCTTCAGATTCTGTGTCTTCCTCTCTCTCTCTGCCCCTCCGCTGCTTGCACTGTCTCTCACATTGTCTCAAAAATAAATAAACGTTAAAAAGAAAAAATTTAAAGTTATGGTAATCAAGATAGTGTGTATTAGGAAAAAGAGAGACAAACAGATCAATGGAACAGAATAGAGAGCCCAGAAACAGACCCACATAAATACAGTCAACTGATATTTGACAATGGAGAAAAAGCAACACAGTGGAGAAAAGACAGTCTCTTCAACAAATGGAGCTGGGACAACCACCTCCAAAAAAAAAAAAAAAAAGGAATCTAGACAAAGACTTTACATCCTTCACAAACATTAACTCCAGTGGATTACAGACTTAAATATAAAACAGAAAATGATAAAACTCCTAGAAGCAACATAGTAGAAAACCTAGATGCCTTGAGTTTGGCAATGACTGTTAAGATGTAACACCAAAAGCATGATCCATAGAAAAACTTAAGCTGGACTTCGTTAAAATTAACAACTTCTGCTCTGTGAAAAACACTGTCCAGAGAATGAAAAGACAGGCCACAGGCTGGAGAAAAGATTTGCAAAAGACACATCTGATAAAAAAAAAAAAAAGCAACAACAACAAAAAACTGTTACCCAAAATATACAAAGAATGCTTGCAACTTAATAACAAACAACCCGATGAAAATGTGGCCCACCCCCCAGGTGCCTCTGGTGCCTAGTCATCCCCCGCACTCACATAAGGCCCAGTTAGGTGAATCTGAATAGACACTTTCCCAAAGACATCCAGATGGCCCACCGGATCATGAAAAGATGCTCAGTATCACTAATTATCAGAGAAATGCAAATTAAAACTGCAGTGAGGCATCACCTCACGCCTGTTAGAATGGCTAAAATGAAAAAGAAAAGGTAAGTGTTGGCGAGGATGTGGAAAAAAGGGCACCCTTGTGTACTGTCTGTGGGAAAGTAAATTGGCGCAGCTACTACACTATGGGAAACAGTATGGGTCATCCTCAACAAAGGAAATCAGGATCTCAAAGAGGTCTCTGCACCCCCATAGTCATTGCAGCATTACTCACAATAGCCAAACATGGAAACTACCTACATGTCCACCGTTGATGGATAAATGGATAAAGATCAAGATACACACACACACACACACACACACACACACACACACACACACAAAGAATATCACTCAGCCATAAAAAAAAAAAAAAGGAAATTCTGCCTTTTCAAGAAAAAAATGTATGGACCTTGAAAGCATTCATACTATGTGAAATAAGACAGAGAAAGAGAAATACTGTGTGACCCCATTTAGATAGGCTATGTAGACTAGTCAAATTGACAGAGAAGAATGGCGGTTTCCGGGGACTGGGAGGCAGTGGAGATGGGGAGATGTTGGCCAAAGGGTATAGACCCCCAAAGGGCGCCTGGGTGGCTCAGTGAGTTAAGCATCTGACTTCGGCTCAGGTCAGGATCTTGCAGTTTGTGGGTTTCAGCTCCACGTCGGGCTCTGTGCTGACAGCTCAGAGCCTGGAGCCTGCTTCGGTTTCTGTGTCTCCCTCTCTATCCCTCCCCTGCTCGCTCGCACGCTCTCTCTCTCAAAAATAAATAAATATTTAAAAAAAATTTTTTAAGGGTATAGACTTCCAGTTATACGTAAATAAGCTCTGGAGATCTAATGTACAGTATAGTGACTATAGTGAACAATACTGTATCATATACTTGAAGATTGCTAGGAGGGTAGATCTTAAATGTTCTCACCATATGCACAAAACAATGGTAATTATGTAAAGTGATGGGGGTTTAAATGATCTTACCATGGTAATCAGTTCACAATATACACATGTATCAAGTCATCACATTGTATCTTAAATTTATACAGTGTAATATCAATTATATCTCAATAATTCTGGAAAAAAGAGATAAAGAAAAAGAGAGATTAACCACATGAGAGAGCACAAGCAGAGGAGGGGCAGAGAAAAAGGGAGACACAATATCCAAAGCAGGCTCCAGGCTCTGAGCTGTCAGCACAGAGCCCTATGCGGGGCTCGAACCCACAGACCGCGAGGTCATGTCCTGAGCCGAAGTTGGACGCTTAACAGACTGAGCCACACAGATGCCCTAGAGTGTTTCTAAAGCTATACACAAACGACAGCTGACCAAAGAGGAAAAAATGGGCCAAAAAAACTTAACAGATACTTCACCAAAGACACACAGATGGCAACTATATATGTGAAAGTATGCTCCACATCTTGGTCATCAGTGAAATTCAAAATAAAACAATGAGCTACTACTTAGCCATAAAAAAGAATGAGATCTTGCCATTTGCAACAACATGGATGGCCTAAAGAACATAATGCTAAGGGAAAGAAGTCAGAGAAAGACAAATACCATATGATTTCACTCATATGTGGAATTTTTTTTTCCAATGGAACCAAGTCAACTTTATTTTTTCACTTATTTTATTTTTTTAAAATTTATTGTCAAATGGGTTTCCATACAACACCCAGTGCTCATCCCAACAGTTGCCCTCCTCCCTGCCCATCACCTACTTTCCTCTCTCTCCCACCCCTCATCAACCCTCAGTTTGTTCTCAGTCCTTAAGAGTCTCTTATGGTTTGGCTCCCTCCCTCTCTGTAACTTTCCCCCCCCCCTTCGCCTCCCCCGTGGTCTTCTGTTAAGTTTCTCAAGATCCACATATGAGTGAAAACATATGGTATCTGTCTTTCTCGGACTTTAAGAAACAAAACAAATGAAAAAAAAAAAAGACACAAACAAAACAACCAGAGTCTTAAATATAGAGAACTGGTGGTTGCCAGACAGTGGGGGTGGGGGATGGGGGATGGGTAAAATAGATGGGGGGGATGAAGAGCACACTTATCACACCTATCGTTAAGAGCACGTAATATACAGAGTTGTGGAATCATTATAATGTATACCTGAAACTAACATAACCTCTGAGGATGGCCGAAATTGCAGATACCACCAAGCACTGGCAAGGATGTAGAACACAAAAAAAATCTCAATTACTGGTGGGAATGCAAAATGGTACAGCCACGTTGGAAGACGGTTTGATAGTTTCTAACAAAACTAAACAGGTACACCATACATTCCAGCAACTGTACTCCTTGGTGTTTACTGAAAGGAATTAAAAAAACCTATGTCCACACAAAAATCTGCACACAGATGCTTATAATTTCTTTATTCATAATTGCCAAAATGTGGAAGCAACCAAGATTCCTTCAGTAGGGTGAATGGATAAACAAACTGTGGTACATCCAGACAATGGAATATTCTTTCATGAAAAAAAAAAACAAAACAAAACTATCAAGCCATGAAAAGACAGAGGAACCCTTAATGCATATTATTAAATGAAAGAAGCCCACTGTAAAACTGACAAAGTGTAGGATTCCAACCCTATGACATTCTGGAAAGACAAAACTGTGGAGACAACAAAAGGATCGTTGTTGCCAGAGGTTGGGGTGGATGCACACACAGGTGGAACATGGTGAAAATATTCCATATGATACTCTGATGGTGGGTATACATCAGTGTCAGTTTGTAAAAACCCACAGAATATACAACACCAAGAGTGAACCCTGAAGTATGGACTTGGGGTGATAATAGAATGTCAGTATAAGTTAATCAATTGTAACTAATGTACCACTTTGGTGGGAGGTGTTGAGAAGAGACCTGTGCATGTGCATTTGGGCAGGAGGTACTCTACCTTCTGTTCAATATTGCTGTGAACATAAAACTGCTATAAAAAATGAAGTCTATTAAAAAGAAAAGAACAGCATGAGCATATACACTGACATGGGAGAGAGCTCTAAGATACAGTATTAAATAAAGTAGTTTTCCATTTGTGTGTATGTCTATATCCATAAAAATTTTCTGGAAACTTACACATGATTAGGGGTCAGGGAGAAGGACCGTTGCATTATTATTAATTTAAATGCTTCTCTGACTTGTTTTTAATCAGGCACAAGTATTTCTCTTATCATAATAATTTAAAAGTTCTGGATCAACCCCTCCCAAATCATAAGCCAATCATTTTACTGGGTCTTCCATCAAAACCCCAAAATTGCAAGCCTACGTTCAGTCTTCCAATTAACATCTTGCACAAGTAATATGTTTTTGGCCTGAGCCATTCCCCACTGTTTGCTGATATATCCTGCTATACGTCATCAAGAGTTAAGAGCAACAGAACATAATTTTGCAGTATTTATTAAGCTCTCGTTGACCTTGGATTCAGTGGACTTAAAGCATTTGTGGACAGAACCACTCAGCATCAATCTACATCTGGAGCTAATTAAGACTTCTTCAGAGTCTACAATCAAGCACAGCTGTTAAAATCAAGAAGGGAACAAATATTCTCATGAGAGAGATCATACCTCGAATGCTCTAAAATAGGGTAGTGTTCTAGGTCTTTTGTATGCAATGTAGAACAACTCAGTTTGGGTGTAAATAGACATTAAAAAGTAGCTGATTCATCTCAGGCTCAATTTACAAGCCCCAAATCACCGTACGGTGGGGGGGGGGTATTAAGTTGCCTCATTCCACTGCAGAAGACCACAAAGAATTTCATTTAATGGAAAAGGCATGTAGTGAGCTGGTACCACCTGTCTGCAAATGTCTGTTCACATTAGGCAGAATTTTGGAAACCTTACCCATGGACTTGTACTTGCCCTTAAAAAGATCCATTTGAGAAGCAGATTGCCAGTTCTACCCACGGACACACCAGCAGCTTGTGTCTGTCCTAAAGTAGGTTTTGTCCCTTTGGGAGGAAACAAACTTGACCTCATATGGCCACTGTGACTGGTGTCTAAAGCTAAGGGTGCATTTTAATGAGAACTGTAAAAGAAGGCACTGCAGGTCCTTGTTAGAGAATTCTAGCATGCACTGGCTGGGATCCAGCACCTGCCAAAGCCCTCATTTAAATGTCTGATGCCCAAGGGAGCCCCGCCTGATGTGCCCCGCTAGTAGCCTTTCATTTTGATTTAATTAATCACTCCCTCCTCTGTTGTCCCCCGACCTGTTCCACTGAGTTCAAGCCAAAGGCACACCCATCCTGGTTGTTGGTGTTTGTCCTTTCCAGTCAACATGGCAGCCACTAGCCACATGTGGCTGTGTCAATTAAAATGAAAATTCAGGGGCTCCTGGGTGGCTCAGTCAGTTGGGCGTCCAACTTGGGCTCGGGTCATGATCTCACAGCTTGTGAGTTCGAGCCCTACGTTGGGCTCTGTGCTGACAGCTCAGAGCCTGGAGCCTCTTCAGATTCTGTGCCTTTCTCTCTCCCTCCCTCACTCTCTGCCCCTCTGTGTCTCTCTGTATCTCAAAAATAAATAAACATTAAAAAAATAAAATAAAATAAAATGAAAATTCAGTAAAAACTGTAAGTTGCAGTTCCTTAGCCACACAAGTCACATTCCAAGTGCTCAAAAGTCACGTGTGGCTGGCAGTTACTGTGTCAGGACAGTGCCAGAGAACATTCCCATCATCACGTAAAGTTCCGCTGGACAGTGCTGCTCCAGACAGGGAGCTGCTTGAAGCAGGGCCTCGGACTTGGTCAGCTGTATGCCAATGCCAAACACAGGCCGGTGAGCAAGGAGGCACACCCGACAGGCGCGTTCACCGTGATTATCCAAACTCCGACTGCTTGCTGGGGGAGTACCTTTGATCTGTTCACACGGAATTACCAGTAGATAGTCTCTATTACTTTGTGACAAATCCATTTGGGTCTCATGCCAAGAGTAAACTCCTGTCTGCAGAGGAACGTGTCTGCTCCCTGCTGAGTTAAGAACTGCAGAGGCAGCCTGGAGCCCTGGCTGCCCAAGATCTCAGATGCCATCACAGCTCAGCCAGGGAGAGGAGTGCCCGTCAGGTGCCCAGGGACACCTGGCCCCTGCACTCTAAGCATAGCTGCTCTTCTACCTTTTTCCTTTTCATGCATAAGCAGCCTTTTTTTTTTTTTTTTTTTTTTTTTGCAGGCAGGGGGGGCAGCGCTGGGAAGGGGAAGGGTTCACTACAAACTGTAAGTGAATAATACTTAAATGGCTTCGGTTTTCAGATTTTAAAATCTTGACCCTTTCCTGTGCATGAAAAAGCACACAACGGACTTCTGAGCCTGCTAAATCATGATGTGTCATCTCAGCATTTTCCATTTGTCTGTCTGAACGGAGCTCCCATGAATACCCGCGCTATACTTCAGTTTGTCCAAGAGAGCCAGGACAACACCCTGGCTGGCACAGGGGCCGGCACCTGCCTCTGTTCCACAACTCCAGGACAGTGGAGCTACTTCTCCAGGAGGAAACAGACTTGGTCGACAGTAAGGCTGGTAACAAAGTGCAGGGAAGACCCACTAGAAGACAGGCCACAATCAAATTTGGACCTGAGGGGTCAAACTGTAACCGAGGAAGTGGGACTGTGGCATAAGCCCCTCAAGCACCTGGGTTCAGGAAGAGGACTAAAATCAGTCTCTATAGACCGAGCCTACTCATGGAAGGGTTGGGGGCACAGGTTGACGTAACCTGAAATGAGCCACAGACTAAGGATGCTCCACCTTGATATGATAAAGACCTCATATCGGATGTGGCTGCATGTCAAGCTGGTGTGTTTCCCCTGTACCCTGGCAGGGGGCCGCTGGGGCTGTGAGTAATAAAAGGAAAACCTGCAGGTCAGAAAGACAACTTCATACCTCCCTGCTAAAACCGCTGGTGGGAAATCTACGAGACAAACTCATTGCCATGCATGGTCAAGTTTACAAATGTCTCTGGTGAAAGTAATTCCCGCCCCCCCCCCCCCCCCCAACCCAAACAAGTAGGTATCTGTCTCCCACCTCGTGCTAGAGTGGGTGAGAACAAACCACTAAGACGCTAAGTTATGCTGCTCCCTGATTTCCGTGAATTTTTGCACCATTTTAACTCCTGTTGGCTCAATGTACATTCTAACACATCTGTCTTGATAAATTTATGCTTTTACACCTCGAAGCACGCTGAGTAATTAATATCTTCTGGGTTAGCTAAGCACTGCAGCATTGCAAGGGGACATGAAAATGGTTTTGCTCTTACTCTGATTACTAAATGGATTTAGCTACTGCCACCTGAGCTCCCACTAGTTTCATGAATAAATTTAATGCATTCCCAGAGAGGACAACAGTGATGTGAAGGGAACAATTCACCAGAAGGCAGGGGTCAGCATCTCAGCCCACAACAGCCACCGCGATCAGTATATCTGCAACATGCGACCCAGACAGCTGATTTCGGGTACTCACAGGGCACACTTCGCTCCACGCACCTATGTAAGGGGGAACCTGGTAAGCAAGGTGCCGTGGCCAAAAATCCTTTCATAGATCTCCAGAAAGCATCCAAGTGTCCTATGTACCTGGCAAGGACCTTGACTTAAAAGGTGGAAGGAGGAGGGTTTTGTTTAGTTTTGTTGCCGATTTAGAGGACAGTCTCATTCCTCCTTTCCACACAGAAACATAAATGTCTCTGATGGCTGTTCTGAGAAATACCAAAGGTGTCTAGAATGCCTGCAAGGATAACCTTTTT
>NW_024420251.1:937371-975709 GCF_014898765.1 Herpailurus yagouaroundi | reverse complement strand
GGGGGGGAGAGAAGGGGGGAGAGAAGGGGGGAGAGAAGGGGGGAGAGAAGGGGGAGAGAAGGGGGAGAGAAGGGGGAGAGGGAGGGTAGAGGGGGGAGAGGGAGGGTAGAGAGAGAGGGAGGGAAAGTGAATCCCAAGCAGGCTTCACACTGTCAGCACATAGCCCGACATGGGGCTCAAACTCACAAACCATGAGATCATGACCTGAGCCAAAATCAAGAATCAGACGCTTAACCAACTGAGCCACCCAGGCGCCCCCAGGATAACCTTTTTCCACAGAGGTAAAACCTGAGAGCTAAGGGACTCCTCAGCCAAAGTGGGGGGGCAAGGGGGAACGTGGGTTACACAAGGGTGAGTATGCTGAGAACCACTGAACCTAAAATAGTAAATTTTAAGTTATGTGAATCACATCTCAATAAAATGCAGTAGCTGTGTCCAGGTGCCACCCCAGCATTCAGCTGTGCACAGGGGTACCCCAGGACCTCAGAGATCAGATGCCTTATCAGGCAGGAACCTGAGGACCCCAGCAGTTAATCATTTGGTAGCAGAAACAGAAATGGCACTGGAGCCCAAAGATACTATGCCTTGTAACAGTGCTGTCACTCACAGACCAGGGGCCCTGGAGCATTCACTTGATGTCATACGAGTGACCTACTCCCCATATGTAATTGAAGGTGTCATACCTGATTCCTCAATCTCCCAATGGAATAAGGTGGGTGACATGCTCGAAACAAAGCCACCACAGACAAATAAAGTGCCATCATGATGTGCCAGGATGCTTGGGTCTCACGATAGCCCTATGACAAGAGGCACACTGCTCTTAGGGCCACAGTGTCTAAGAAGCAGTACAAGATACTAAATGCCTTGCTGAGAGTGATACTGCTGGTGTCACATCAAAAACTGGAGCCCAACTCCAGTCCAAGGCTGTTCCAACACAACACATGAGGGTATCAGTCCTAGTGACCAGCTTTGGAACCAAACAGCCAGGGTGCCGACGTTCCAGCTCTGCCACTCACCAGCAGAGAAATCTTGGGCAAGAGATGGCTCCGTGCCTCAGTTTCCTCCTCTGTCAAACGGTGATAATGCTAGACTACTGCAGTAAGCTGCTGTGAAGGTTAAATTCGTCATTATACAGGATGTGATTAGCATAGTAGCTGACATACAGGAATCTCTCAAATATTAGCTATAATTATTATATTTGGCATTAAGTAAAGCAGAAGCTAGTAACAGGTTATTAAGTAGGAGGCCCTCAAAAAACACATGAGTAAGGGACACCTGGGTGGCTCGGTTGGTTAAGCGTCTGGCTTCGGCTCAAGTCATGACCTCACAGTTCACGTGTTTAAGTGCCATGTCGGGCTCTGTGCTGACAGCTCAGAGCCTGGAGTCTGCTCCGGATTCTGTGTCTCCCTCTCTCTCTCTCCCAAAAACAAATCATTAAAAAATTTTAAAAAGAATACACAAGCAAATAGCTTATGGAAGAGGCTTAATAAAATGTTCAAAAACTTAATAGACGCAGAGAGGAAAGCCACATTCTGATCTGAACTCACCTAGTGTCTGATGAACCTTTACATCCTATTGATGTGAGATAAGCTTGGCAAATCGAGACACAACAGTGTCACAGGTGATCCCCAAACACTTCTAAGCCACAGGCTCTTGACTACTTACAATGTATGTGGCATTTCCTTTCCCCTGAAGCCAAGAGAAATGTAAAGTGGCTAGATGCTTAATTTCTGTTTTTGTAAAAAGATTTTTTTAATGTGTTAGTTTTGCGAGAGAGAGAGAGAGACAGCACGAGCAGGGAAGGGGCAGAGAGAAAGGGACACACAGAATCCGAAGCAGGCTCCAGGCTCCGAGCTGTCAGCACAGAGCCCGATGCAGGGAGCAAACTCATAAACCGTGGGATCCTGACCTGAGCCGAAGTCGGACGCGTAACTGACTGAGCCACCCATATCTGTGTAATTTCTTAAATGAGGTGGGAAGACGTCTCTGGTTGATGTTGCATAGATGGAAACTTCCAAATCAGAGCCAGGCATAGTTGAACAGGACCTCAGGGATCACCTAGTCCAACCCACTCATTTTAGAGACAGAATCCAGTAAAAGGTTTACTTTGGCGGGGAGGGGAGATTGTTTCAACGTGGTTAAACAAAAACAGGAGAATCCCATTGTAAGACAGTTCATTATGTAATACAGATGTGTCTGGGTGAAGCCTGGACTGTATCATGGCCCTTTAAAGAGCCAGCCTGGACAGGCAGCCTGATGTACCCAATTAACTTCAAAGGCAAAGCAAAGCAATCACATCATGAGGTCCGGCATTAGCTAGGGACTTCCCCATCCATGTTCATGAACAGGCTTGGAGGTAGAATCTGAGTTTACACTTGACCAGCCCATCAAGATTTCAGTGTTACCACCTGTGCCAGCCCACAGTGGCTTCTACAGGTCCCCAACCCAGACCCTTCTCCTGAAATCCAATCCTGCCAGCCATGTGATTCAGAGTAGATTTCCACAGCTCCCCCAAAGAAACATGCCCAAGTAGCTTCTGTCTTTCCTATGTGACTTTTACCACCACAATAATCTCATATCCATCCCATCACCTCCACTTCTGTGGTCACTCCCTTAGTTTCTCATCTCATTTCAATTATAACAGCCTTCCAGCTGCCCTCCTTAGCTTCAGTCTTTTTTTCCATTCTGCTGCCCAAAAAATGTGATACAAAGATCTGCTTGGGTCACCGTTTTTATTCAAAAACTACCAACTTCTCCCCATTGCCTAAAGAATCAACTCCAAACCCCTTGCCTATCATTCAAAACCCAACCATTCTCTGTACTTTCCTACCTCCATGCCCACTGCTCTCTTTACCCTAACCTCCTTCTCTTTCTGTAGACTTCATCAGCATCCTCAGGGGCACTTCCTCCATGCAGCCCATCTGGTGCCCGCCCCCTCTGCCGAGTAAAACTCATCGCATTGGTCATGCTTCATCTTATAACTGGACCTGACACGCTCATAGTGGACTGTAAATTCTTTAAACACAGGGACTGGGGGGCAACTGGGTGGCTCAGTCAGTTAAGCCTCCGACTTCTGCTTAGGTCATGATCTCATGGTTTGTGGGTTCGAGCCCCACATGGGGCTCTGTGCTGACAGCTCAGAGCCTGGAGCCTGCTTTGGATTCTGTGTCTCCCTCTCTCTCTGCCCCTCCCCCACGCTTGCACGCACACGCGCTCTCTCTCTCCCTCAAAAATAAACATTAAAAAAAGATTAAAAAAAAAAGACAGGGACCAGGCCTTGAGCCTTTCTGCATACCCTCACATACTACAGGGCCTTGTCCTATAACAGTGCTCAGTTCACCGCCTCAAATTAAACAGTCTTCTAGCAGGTGCTTCAATTGGAAACCTAAGACCAGCTATGTGCAGGGAACCAACACTTTCAACTCATTCTTTAAACCAGTGAACAAATTTTCTGCTGAGGAAAACCTATGATATCCCTCCCCTAAGCACCGAAGTTTTGAGAACTTTCTAACAAGAGAGTGCCTGCAAGTGAGGAAGACAATTAAAGAGACACCTAACGCTCAATCTGAACGAAGGGCTTACCTGGTAATTGGTTTCTGGATCAGTCGGGAAACCGAAGCAGCTCTCAGGGTCTACTCGGATCCTTTCCCCGTTTTTTAATTCGGTTGTCTTTATTGTTGAGTTGTAAGTGCTCTTTATAGAGTCCAGATAGAGTCCCTTATCAGATATGGGATGTGCAGGAGTGCCCCCCCCCAATTTATCTTCGTTTTCCTTTCTGCACCAGGGCTTTTGCTGCCATGTTTAAAAAGGCTTTGCCTGACCAAGGACCTGAAGAGCCATTCCTGTGTTTTCTTCTTCCATGAGTTTTACACGGTCAGTGCTTACCTTTGGAGCTCAGACCCATTTTGAGTGGTCCCTGAACCAGTTGTTGAAAAGACTATTCTTTCTCCAGAAATTTTGGGATCACCTTGTCAATTTCTACAAAAGAAACAGCTGGGATTTTGACTGGAATTGCCTTGAATCTGCAGATCAAGTTGGGAAGTATTATCCCATCTATTTTTAAACATGCTCACATCTCTCCCCTTTGAAACTAGAAAACCCTCTTTTGACTGTACATCCCCACCCCTCTCTCCTCTTCACAACCAAACACTCCCTCCCCCCCATCAGTCCTCAAGGCCTCACAGCACCTCACATTCAAGATGCCCCAAACCAAACACCTGCACCTGCCCCTCCAATCAAGACCTTTTTCTGCGTTCCTCCTCTCTTTGGCTGAATGACCTAGCCACCCACCCATTGTCCAATCTGGAAACCTGCACAATGTCCCGGACATCTCATGCTCACAGCCATGCCATCATGAACAGTCAATTCCACTACTACGACATGCCCTTGGTCCACCCACTTACCTGGACGACTGCAAGGGCCACCCATACGGCCCGCACAGGTCTACTCCCCACCCTAACCTATCCTCTACACAGCTGGTGGGGAGACCCCTTTTTCTTTTTTATTTTTAAACAAACATCACAGCACATCATTTCCCTGCTCAAAACTCTCAGAGGCCCCCTTTGATACAGAATATAAATTTTACATGCTCAACTATGGCCTGCAAGGCCCAGGCTTGATCTGGCCCCCGCCTATCTCTCTCTGCACACCCCTCTTGTACTCTGCCTCTGTTTTCAGGTAATGTATGCCCACTCTGAAAATCTTAGACAATGTGGAGTAGAGTAAGAAATAAAATACCAGCAAGTGATTACAACACAGATGAATCTTGAGGACATAATGCTCAGTGAAACTAGCCAGTCACAAAAGGACAAAAACGCTGTGTGATTCCACTTCTAGGAGGTCCCTAGTAACTGAATTCCTAGACACAAAGTAGAATTGTGGTTGCCAGGTACCGGGGACGTACTGTTTAATGGGTAGAGTTTCAGTTTTGCAAGGTGAATATGCTTAATACTATTGGACGGTACAAAGTTTACCAGATGGTAAACTTCAGGTTATGGCTTTTTTTTTTTCTTGCACAGTTAAAAATTTCAAAAAATAACAGCAAGTGACGGTTTCTTAAAAACAAACTTCACAAAAGTGAGGTCAACTATCTCAGAGCAATATTAACTTTGGGCACAACCTGAAACGTCACCTAATCAACCATCCTTTAGAAGACAGCAAACGCACCTCCAGTGTAGAAGTCGGAGGTTCTCAGCCAGAAAGGATACGCTGACCAAGCTTAGGAACCTCTTCCCTCTCAGGAACACCTGGGTTGAGGGTCCAGGGAGGTGTTTTTAAGGTCATACCTTAAAAAGCTGGATTGCTGGAAATGTCTCTTTTGTCTTGACGCCCAAACTGGCCAGGAGGTCTCATCTGCCTGTCACACTCACCACCTTCTTCCTCAATCCCTTCCTCCCTTCGACTCATAGGACTTTTCTCGATAAGCCTGTTCATGTATGTCATATTTCCAAGTAATGGCTTACTCTAATTCCCTTCCCTGATATACCCAGCGGCAGATTGTTGCTTCTATCAACACCTGTATACACGATTAAGGGATGAAGCCCTGATGGCCTCTGGCACTGGTGTGGTGCTCTGTAAACACTGACTAAGCAATCTGGGAAGCAGTGTCAAACATAGAAAGAGCCAGCCTGTGGGTATAAATACATCCTCCTCCGTAACCTCCTCCCCGGGTTAGTTTATCATTGGAGCAGGCAATCAATCTGGCTCACCCTTCAACACAAATCCCCAAAAGGAGACACACATTTCCCCCCCACCCCAGGTTTGGGAGACAGGTGTCGTGGGCTGTACAGCAATATCCAGGCCTGTGTGTGCTTGATCTGGCCAAGTAAATCTGTCAATCAGCCAGTTCTATGAAATAATATAAATCAAATAAGCTATTTAATACTGTGCAAAATAAAGTCACAGCTGTGCAGCTGAACTTTCCCTTTTTTACTACTTTGTACACAAGCTGGTGGAGCGTGCGAGGGATGTGCAGATTTTGAGGATACAGGCAATTTCTAAAAGTCCATCGGAAATGACAAGCATCCTGCAAGTCTACATTGTAGAACCTTCCCGCCTCAGTTTGGAGGGAAGAGGGAGGCGTGCAAAGAAAGCTTCCTGTGTGTCAGGAGAAGAATCCAATTTGTCTGCTTCGTAAGCTTCTTTGCAGCCCACATGTGCACCTTAAAGCATGAACCAAGGCAACCTCAGCAGTGGGCATGCTCGCCATTAAGAACCTCAGCCATTTTGCAGACCATGTTCATCCCCACCTAGCACCTGCAGGCAGCCAGCAGACCCACAGGTAGCAACAAATGTTGCAACACAGCGCTACTCACTGAATTGTCTTGGCACCTTTGTCAAAGAAACAAATCCAGCAACCTGACTTCTAACCCCCATCTATGGCAGTCTTTGCCACAGAAAGCGGGTCTGGGAGGTCTGAGGCCAGCTCCTGTGCCTCTTCCCCTCTGTGGCACCTGAAGCAAGGCCAGACGTGGCGCAGGTCGCCTGAGAACTCATCACCTTTGTCCAATGAAGTCGCTTAGCCCTACATTTTCTTTTCATAATACCAAAACCTTTAAAAAGGAGGTTTCACCCAACTGAGGGAAGAAAAGGAAGGACTGATATACACCACAGCATGGATAAATCTCAGGGATAATTACGCAGAGTGCCAGAAGCCAGACCAAAAAGAAAGAGTACACGCAGTTTTGATCCCATTTCTATAAAAACGCTAGAAAATGCAAACTAATCTTTGTATGTTGGCTTTGTTTTTAAGAAAATGCAAACTAGGGGCGCCTGGGTGGCTCAGTCGGTTAATCGTCCGACTTCAGCTCAGGTCATGATCTCGAGGTCCGTGAGTTCGAGTCCCGCGTCGGGCTCTGGGCTGATTGCTCAGAGCCTGGAGCCTGCTTCTGATTCTGTGTCTCCCTCTGTCTCTGCCCCTCCCCCATTCATGTTCTGTCTCTCTCTGTCTCAAAAAGAAATAAAACGTTAAAAAAAATAATAAAAAAAAAAAGAAAATGCAAACTAATCTATAGTGACAGAAAACAGAGCAGTGGTTGCCTGGGGATGGGGACCCAGAGCGAGATTCCATAGGGACTCAAGGAAACTTCTGGGGCTGATGGAGACAACAATACGATATACACCCCTGGGCTGGGGTGGGGGAGGGAAGCAAATACCTGAATCGTCACAATAGCTTCTGAGGGTCTATAGATACACTCCCACCTCACCAACCCTCTCTAGAGTCTCTCATTTCTTGTTCTCATAAAGTCTGGAATACTATATACCAAAATACTAATGGTAATTATCCACAGGTGATGCCTATTGTCTTATTTTCTGAGACTATTAATTTTATATTCAAAAACAAAACATTTTTAAATAACATGATTCAAAGTTAATACCAACCAGAGACCTAAATATGAGGAACCATAAAACTTCCAAAGACAACCTAGGCAGTCAGCCCTTGGACATCACACTTAGTAACATATTTATGGATGTGTTTCCCCAGGCAAGAGGAAACAAAAGCAATTATTAACTCCTGGGACTACATCAAAATAAAAAGCTTCTGCACAACAAAGAAAACAAACAAAATAAAAGGCAACCCAGTGAATGGGAGAAGATATGTGCAAATGACATCCAATAAGGGGTTATATGAAGAATAAAAACTTACACAACACCCCCCCCAAAAAAAAACCACCCACATTCACACACATATACAACCCACAATTCAATTAAAAATGGGCAGGGGACCTCAAGACACTTTTCCAAAGAAGACGTAGACATGGCCAACACACACATTAAAGGGGCTCAACATCATCAGTTTTCAGGGAAACATGAATCAAAACCACAGTGAGATATCCTGTTATACCTGTTAGAATGGCTAGTATCACGAAGGCCAGAAATAACAAGTGTTGGGAGTATGTAGAGAAAGAAGGAACCCTCGTGCACGGTTGGTGGGAATGCAAACTGGTGCAGCCACTCTGGAAAACAGTATGGAGGTTCCTCAGAGAATTAAAAATAGATCTACCATATGATCCAATAATTCCACTACTGGATATTTACCCAAAGAAAACAAAACACTAATTCAAAAAGATATATGCCTCCCTAGGTTTGTTGCAGCATTATTTACAATAGCCAAATTATAGAAGCAGCCCAAGTGTCCATCAGTAAATGAATGGAGGAAGGAGATGTGGTGTATATATATAATGGAATATTACGCAGCCATTAAGAATGAGATCTTGCCATTTGCAACACCATGGATGGACCTAGAGGGTATTCTGCTAAGTGAAATAAGTCAGTCAGAGAAAGAAATACCAACCATATGATTTCATTTATATGTGGAATCTAAAAAACAAGTCAACAAGGAAACAGACTCTTAAATACAGAGAACTGGTGGGGGAAGTGAGGAGAATGAGCAAAATAGATGAAGGCGTTTAACAGGTTGAAAGTTCTAGTTATAGGGGCACCTGGGTGGCTCAGTTGGTTGAGCGTCCCACTTCAGTTCAGGTCATGATCTCATGGTTCATGAATTCAAGCCCCACATCCTGGCTCTGTGCTGAACAGCTCAGAGCCTGGAGGCTGCTTTGGATTCTGTGTCTCCCTCTCTCTCTGCCCCTTTCCTGCTCATGCTCTGTCTCTCTCTGTGTCTCAAAAATGAATAAACATTAAAAAAATTTTTTTAAATAAAAAAGAAAGTTCTAGTTATAAAATAAACGTTGTGGAGATGAAAGTACAACATGGGGAATATAGTGCATAATATCCTAATAATGTTCTGCAGTGATAGATGGGGTTTACACTTACATGGTGAGCACTAAGTGAGGTGCAAATTTGTTGAATCACGTTGTACACCCAAAACTAACGTTGTATGTTAGTTATACTTCAATTTAAAAAGGTAGGGGCACTTGGCTGGCTCAGTCATTAGAGCATGCAACTCTTGATTTCCGGGTTGTGAGTTCAAACCCCACATTGGGTGTAGACCTTACTTAAAAATAAAATCTTAGGGGCGCCTGGGTGGCTCAGTCGGTTAAGCGTCCGACTTCGGCTCAGGTCACGATCTCACGGTCCGTGGGTTCGAGCCCCGCGTCGGGCTCTGTGCTTACTGCTCAGAGCCTGGAGCCTGTTTCCGATTCTGTGTCTCCCTCTCTCTCTGACCCTCCCCCATTCATGTTCTGTCTCTCCCTGTCTCAAAAATAAATAAAACGTTAAAAAAAATTTTTTTTAATAAAATAAAATAAAATAAAATAAAATCTTAAAAAGCAGTAATAACAACCATATGACACTCCCTGTGGTAGGCAGAATCCCTCAAGGATGTCTATATCCTAACCCCTGGAACCTATGAATATGTCACCTTATGTGGCAAAAGGGACTTGGCAGATGTGATTAAGTTAAGGCTTTGAGATGGGGAGACTACCCTGGACTATCTCAGTGGGCCCAAGGTAATCACAGGGGTCCCTATTCGTAAAAGAGGGTCAGAGTCAGTGTAATGGTAGGAAGGAGGCCATGAGCCAAGGAATTCAGGTGACCACCAGGCCCTGAAAAAAAGTCAAGGAAACATATTCTCTCTTAGTGCCTCCAGAAGGAACAAAGCCCTGTTGACATACTGATTTTAGCCTACTGAGACCCTTCTCAGCTTTTCAACCTCCAGAATATAACAGAACATAACCGAGTCGCTTTAAGTCTCTAAATTCGTGGTGATTTGTTACAGCGGCAAGAGGAGACTGATACACTCTCTTCCTTCCTTCAATGTTACGTGTTCATCTGTTCTGGCAACAAACCTTTGCTGAGCATTCATGCCGTGCCAGACATCATCCTAGACCTGGGGAATAGCAAGCATTCCTTGCTCCAGAGAAGTCACCAAAGCAGCTGGCACCTGTTTGAAGCAGGCCAAGTGTCCACCATTGTTCTGAACACGTTTGCAACATTGATTTGGAAATCTTTCCAGATCGTAGTTATTCAGCTAACCCTGTAATGTCACACTTTCAACAAGCAATTATTCTTTTAAAAAAAGAGTCTTACTTACAATTATGTATATTCTAATTGGGTAATATGACTGACAAAGGCCTTAATTATGGTCCATAATTCACACCTAGTGTATCATTAGATCTTTGCTACAAGTCGACATTTGTGAACATCACACCACTGTCTTGTCATTTGTGCAGCTTTCTCCAATTATTGCACTTGCGAGGGCAGTAGCACAAGGTGAGGTGACAAATGATCATGGTCCAACCACCAGAGACTTTTCTACCTGAGAAAAAACATCTTCTGGTGACTCTAACCCAAAACACAGAAGGGGCTCCATTCTAGTGGGTATCAACTCCACCCTAAAGGAACTTCATTTGCTAGTCTTGTGAATTATTACAATAGTTACGGAAAGGTAGGCTGCTCACACTCCTACGTTCAGATGAGAAGACCAAAGCACAAATCAGTCAAAGGCATCAAGTCAAGACGTGAGAATTTGCCGAGTACCTGTCTCACTTTTCCATACGGATCTTGAAGCACTACCTCAAGGACAGCGGCCACGTGGACCTTCACACTGCCTCGCCATCAGGACACGAACATTCTTCTTTTGGGGATTGTTTATGTACTTGTACTTGGCTGTAGATTTTATTACAAGGATTCTACCCAGAGTCTAAGAGGGAGCCAGGGAGCTTGGCCCTGCTGACACCTTGATTTTGGACCTCCAGAATTGTGACAAAATTAATTTTTGTTGTTTTAAGTCATCTACTTTGTGGTATTTTGTCACAGCAGCCGTAGGAAAACAATTAAAGTACACATTACCTAGGCATTCTAGAATAATCAAGAGTTAGGAGTAGGTAGGGTTGATCCAGAAACCTCCCCAGGAAACTGTGAGCTTGACAGAAGGTTCTAAAAGTAGGAAGAACACAGATTGGGAAGGAGAAAGGCTAGGGACCAAGAACATCTAAGCAGAATACAGAATCCATCCACAGCCTAGAGATACCAAGGCATCTGCACATGCACGCACAAGGCACTGTATGTGGCACCAGAGCTGCTCAACACCAGGAGATCCCAGTTTATGCCTACAGTGAAGGGAAAAATTAGCACAATGGATAAAACCAAGATTTGGAAAGGATGTGGGAACATGGAATCCCAGGGGCCCTGTTGGTGGGAATATGAACCGGCGCAGCCATTGTGAAAGTAACCCAGCGGCACTGGGGTGAATTGGCATGTGTGTGCCCCATGACCCACACGGCCCCACTCCTGGGCACAAAGCCCAGAGAAGGTTTTACACAGGGCCCACGGGCACACAGAGGATGATGCTTGCCACAGTGCTGACAAGGTCTCAGCTCTTGCAGACATCTGAGAGTCTGCTTTCACTCCACAGGTAATTCACCTGGACTTCTGGCCTCATCTCCAGCCTTGGTTCTGGTGATTAGCAGTTCTAGTTTTGCTCAGAGGCGGCAACCCTGCCCTGAGGAAGGTAAACTAAAACAAGAGAAACATCCAGAGAAACACAATCCGAAGAGCAGTTACTAAGAACGTCAACTGCAGGAGAAATACTGTCTTCGCGGCACCTGGGCACACTGCTGCCAGAGGGACGGGGTACCTGTTGGCAGTATCTATTAAGATGTGACTCTGAATCCTGTCACCTTGCAAGCACTTCTCAGCATCCAGCCACAGAAGTGCACAAAGATGCTTGTTGTAGTACTGCTGTATGGAAGAATCGGAGACAGCCTGAACGACAATTGGTGGAGAAATGCCTCCATCGGATTAGGTACAGCCGTGGTGTGGATATGGGCCAGCCGTTTATACGGATGACAGGGACCTACATGGAAAGATCCTGGAGACCTATAACTGAGTAGAACAAGGATACATAGAGTATAATGACATTTATGTCAATATTTTAAAAGACCCATCCACCGATAGATAAATGGATAAACCAAATGTGGTGCATTCATACAATGGAATAATATTCAGCCATGAAAAGGAATGAAGCCCCGACACCTGCTACAACATGGATGGACCTTGAGAATATCATGTTAGATGAAAGAAGCCAAACTTTACAGTCCCTGTGTTACATGGTACCATTTATATGAAATCTGCAGAACAGGCTAGTCCATAGAGACAGAAAGAGGAGTGGTTTCCAGAGGCCACGGAGAGGGGAAAATGGGGGGGAGGGGGTGACTGCCACACGGGCCCAGGTTTGTGTTTGAGATGATGAAAATATTCTGGAGCTCAACAGTGGTGATAGTTACACAACGCTGTGATTGTACCAAACAAAACCTACCGAACTCCATGAAGGGTGAATTATATGCCATGTGAATTATAGCTCACAGAAAAAGAATATGATCGCATGGGAGAACTTCAGCAATGGAGCTGGGAATGTAGAGGAGGCAGGTTTTCAGGGTACAATCAACAGGATGCAGTGAGAAATGTGATTTGAGGCCACGGAAGAGAGAGTGAGGGGGCAAGAGGGCACAAGAGGATTTGGAAGCTTCCGGCTCACTTACAGAGCTCCCCTGATGTATACATCAGGTCATTGCCAGTAAACCTGACCTGGACCTAGCAGCTAGCTTTCGGGGTTTGGGTTGGGGCGGTCAGAATAGGCACAGCCACTTGCCAGTCTAGGGGCCCATCTTTGGGGCTGAATGGTCTTGGACACAGAGGCCAGGAAGCCACCGCCCACTCCCAGCTCTGATCACCCAGCCCCAGAGTTCAGCCCGGAGGTTTCCTCAGCTCTGTGACTGACGCAGACCACAGGGAGCAGCTAATGTCACAGCTGCCACAGCCACCAGATGGGGAAGGAAAGGGAAGGCAGCCCAACGAAGGAATGGGGAGCCGGGGTGCAAATCACACTTCCCCTCTGCAGCAAAGTAAGACCGGGGCCCTAGCCCTGCAGGGCCAAGTGCACTCAAAGCCCAGTGCTGCCTCTCCCAGAACCTCGGAGCTGGCCTCACCCCACCAGGCTGGCTTCGCCCACCGCTCCCAGAAGGCGTCCTCAGAAACTGAGCTGGAGCACAAGACACGGCTCCCTGCTCTTTGCGTCGGTGCACCTTGACTTCTCTTTCCTCGGATTTTCCTTCGACCTCCTGGTCAGCCATCCCTTAGCTGGTTCCTGACTGGAATGTCCTCCTCAGCCTTAAACTATGCCATTACTCCTTCCTGTCTGCTTTCCTCCGTCCGTCCGCCCATCTGTCCCTTCGCTCCTCTTTTCCCCTCCCTGGGTGATGCGGACTTGGCTTTCATCTCATGTTGAGACCCCCGAACTCATGGCTGTAGGCCTCCACTTGACACGCACCCTCCTGGTGGCTGGAACGGTATTGCCCTGAGTTACCTCTACTTCCCCATCTCGTGAGTCATGACAGGAGCGCTGCTCTGCTGTCCTCGCAGAGTACACGTGCAGGTATTCTCAAGGGCGGTCATTCCGCCGATAGTGGCAGGTCATTCCACTGGTCAAACACTGGTTCCACGTGTCCTTGCCACATCCAAGGCCCCACCTCTCTGCTGATGGGGAAGATGGGCGACCTTCCCTTTGGGGTTTGTTACTCTGGCAGAAGGACTCTGGAAGAAGTTGGCTTCTCACGGGTGTTGAGGGCCCCCTCAGCACAGGCACCGCGTTAGGCACTCTACGTCACCCGTCACCGCCTGGAACGCTCTCAGGACGGTCTCTGCCGAGTGGGTCTTATCGCGGACGTTAACTGGGGAGTAACTAGGTTAAGAGAGGTACGGTCTCAGCTGCAGGGTGAAAGGGCACACCCTACAATGACTTGATTCCCTGGCTGGCTCACCAGGTGGCCTCTGTGCAGGACTAAGAGCAAACGTTGTCCTTTCCCTCCCCAGACCGGGATCCCCCAAACCACTGCCTTCCAAGTGGAACCACCAGTTACTGCTGTTCAAGCTGCAAGTTGGGCTGTGACAGGACACTTGATTCTTCCTGCCCCTCACACCCACATGTAGCCCATCAGCTCAACTGAAAAATCTCGAGTGCAGCCATTCCTTTCAGGCCTACTGTCCCCACCTTGGTCCTTTTCCCATTTTGTTTCTATCTCCTATCTGTAGGATTCTAACGTCTTCTCCATGTGGCAGGTCGCGTCTCCTCCAAAAGGCTTCTTCTGGGTCTTCCCGAGAACCTCTACTGATCCAACAGAAGATACCCTTTCGAGCGCTCCGAATCTCTGCCAATCACGTGGCATGTGTTCTTGTCACCCTCACCAGCCAAGGCCTCTGCTCAGACCCTCCAACTGCCCTCCTGGAGAAAGGACTCTTTTATAATCTTTGTGCTAAACACAGGAAAATAATCATCCTCGGTCTTTGAGAAATTTTCTTAAAAAAAAAAAATTGCTATCCATAGAGGCAACTAGATTTAAAAAAATAAAACCGTTTCAAATGTTTGTGCCTTTGGCCTTTGGAAAAGGGGGAGGGAAGGAAGAGAAGGGACAGCTGACTGAGAAGGTTGTTGTCATCCCCACCACTGGGGAGGCATTTGATTTTGTAAGTATTAATCAAAATCATTCTTGATTATAGCAAAAACAACCTTTGCTATAATTTTAATGCAATTAACTGGAATATATGGTAATTCTGAGCAATCTTGCTCTTGAGATTAAAGAACAGCCTGCCAGGAAACATACGAATAAAGCTTTAAGATCAAAATTTGCATAATTAGGTTTCTTCCCCAGTCGCCCCACCCCCACCCCGGCTTCTCTGGCTAGGAGAAATTCTGGTGAAAGGAGATGTTTAAAGTCAGCAGGCCTACAGCCCGGGCTGGCTGTGTGTGCTTCCCTCCCAGGATGGAATATTCCTTTCTGAAAGCATGTTCACGTTTTGACAACACATCCCTGATAGAAGGCAGCCGAAGACAGGAGGAGAAATTACAGAGTATAGAGGTTTTGAACCAGACATTCGGAGGTGGGAACAAAAAAGCAGCAATGCGTTCTAGCTTATGCAATTGCTTCCCAGCAGCTTAGTACACAAACATGTCCATCCCACTCTAGAAGTATCACACTCTATTCTTGAAAAGATTACCTAAGCAATAGATCAAACCCCAAAACTATGGGTTTTGTTCATGCAACATGTTTTAACACCTGGGGCACAATGGATTTTTCTCAGATATTCTCCCAACCCAGGCACTGCTGCCACTGAACAGGCCCCACGTCCTACACGCCCCCTGGCAGGGCTGGGACAGCCAGAACCACTGTCCCACCCCACACGGCCCTTTTCCTACTAGCTCTAGCATTCCTGACCCTCTGAGGAAAGCCTGCATAAGAAAAAGCATCAGGCGGTTATCTTCCTGCAGACGAGACAGGCAGGGACGGTAGCAGCCCCACACACTGGACGTGCATGCTGGGGACTGAGTGAAAGGATTTCACCCGCCCCCCCCCCACCTTCCACCATGTGTCTCACACAGTTCGTCCAGTGAATCCTGCCCATACAATGATCTTTAACATTTGAAATCATGTCAAATGCCAACAGTACCATTTCCTCTTCAGTTGTTCTTGGACGTGCGGTAAAGTTTAGGCTGAAAGGTTAATATTCCTTTATCAGAAGGCTTGGAGGGAACGGAAAGCATCAGTTTTGTTCTTTTCTACTCTGAAAACAAATGCAGAGAGGAGGGAGACAAAAGGCGGGACAACAATTGCATTTTTATGTTTGTAACAGACACTTTCAAGGTAAAGCACCATACTGGAAACTACTCAAAAACCTAAGAATCCGCCCTGACTTCTGGCTCCAGATGGCAGACCCAGCACATGTACATTCCCTGCGTCCTGAAACCCCTGGGGAAGGTCAGAAAAGCACTGGCAGCAGGAGGGGGTCGGGGAGAGACCGGCCACCTGAAGAATGCAGGTGGAGGAGATCAGAACAGAGAAAGCAAAGGCAAAGGAGCAGAATGGCATCAAATGTGGGAGAAGGTGTGGGGGGAACTGCAACTCTTCTACACTGTTGGTGGGAGGGGAGGTGGCACAACCACTTTAGAAAGCTCCAGCACTTTCTTACAAAGTTAAACACGCTCTCCGAGGCCTTCATCCAAGAGAAATGAAAACACAGGTCTGCAAAAAGCCTTCTACACCAATGTTCCTAGCAGCTTGATTTGTAATAGTGCCAAGAGCGGAAACGACCCGAATGTCCCTGAGCAGGAGAATGGACAAACAACATGTGATAAGCCACATGACACGAACCACTCAGCAATAAAACGGATTGCAGATACATACTAGAACATGGACGAACCCTGAAAACATTATGCTGCGTGAAAAAAAAATCAGACACAAAAGAGCTAATATTATATGGTGCCATTTCTATGAAATTCTAGAAGAGACAAAACTAACCTAGGGCATAGAAACCAGATCAGCTGTTGCTTGGATATGGGGGCAGGCAGTCTCAGAGGTGATGTAAAGGGAAATTAAGGATCTTAATACTTTAGTGTTTACTGTTTGTAAGTTTTACCTCGATAAAAGAAATCCTTGAGAACCTTACGAAAGCTGGGGGCACAAAAACTTGTAAATGCTATTGAAGAACCCTGAAAACCTTAACATCTGAGCATTTTCCTGTGTGTACATTGTACCTCAATAAAAAGAGGAACTTAATAACTATCTAGAACTAAGTGAAGAAACAATTTAAGACACTATCAAAGAACATAAATGAAGACTTGACTTGAACAACTGGAAAGACATACTAGGCTGTGGCTGGAAGGATGTGACATCATAAAGAGGTCAATTCTCCTGATGTCAATGTTTTTTAATTTTTTTTAATGTTTATTTATTATTTTTGAGAGACAGAGAGACACAGAGCATGAGCAGGGGAGGAGTAGAGAGAGGGGGAGAACAGAATCTGAAGTAGGCTCCATGCTCTGAGCAGCCAGCACAGAGCCCGACGCAGAGCTCGAACTCACAAACTGCGAGATCATGACCTGAGCCAAAGTCAGTCGCCCAACTGACTAAGCCACCCAGGTGCCCCTCTCCCTGCCTTTTTGACACTGTGGGACCGTAGCTGGTTAACTCCCCAACCTCAAGCAATCTCCACTGGGTGCAAGTCAGTGTCGGGGGAGAACAGTGGGACAGGGAATGAGGAGGGGCCTAGGAAAGTGGCCAAGAAAGAAGCACAGACCTGCCGCTCCCATCCACCGCCCACACACCCCACCCCTTCACCACAGAGAAGCTGGACATCTCCCTGCTAAAGAAACTGAGCAAGCTGGCAAGGAGGAGCTGGCAGCCCAGGCAGACCTGGGACCTGGCCAGCCCCAGCCTGCTCCCTGGCTCCCTGACCACCCACAGCCCCAGGGTGCAGCCCTTCCTCCTCCACACTGTGCCCATTCCCAATCTCCCCGGCCTGCAGCCTGCCTCCCAGCCCAGGGAGAGGAATCCCCAGCCGGGTCTCTACTGAGCAGACACCAAGAATCACCAGACACTGGGGGAAACCAGCAACTTCCCTTCATTCATCAAACAAACAGTTATTGAGGAGCCTGACAAGCTGCCCTGCTCTGATCTCAGCCCCAGGAAACTTCGGCAAACAAGGCAACTACAAGTCATGTCCTCACAGAGAATTCTACTGGGAATGGTCTATCCATGCAATGGAATATTATCTGGCTATCGAAAGGAATGAAGGCCCAAGCCATGCTACAACCTGGATGAGCCTTGTAAACCTCACACAAAGTGAAAGAAGCCAGACACAAAGGGCCACATACTGCATGATTCCATTTATATAACACAACCAGAATAGGTGCGTGCCTAGAGACTGAAAGCTGGTTAGTGGTTGTCAGGGGCTGGGGAAGGCGAGAATATCTAGTGACTGCTAATGGGTATAGGCTGTCCGTTTGCATTTGGGGTGATGAAATGGTCTTGGAACTAGACAGAGGTGATGGTCACACAACCCTGTGACCACCCCACATGCCACTGAATTGTATAAAGGGGTGAATTTTATAGTATATGAATCATATCTCAAGGTTTTCAAAAGCCATAAAAAAATTAAACTGCATTTCAAGATGGGATGTTCGCAGGGAAGCCAGTGTGAAAGTGATTCTAGTCAGAGACTACAGGGAACTAGACTGGAGTCCAGCTGCCTGCATAACAGGGAGTGGGAGAAGGATCGAGAAGCAAGGAAGTACCCAGGGTGTGAGGAGGAGGGGCAGGGTGATGTCTTGCTCACTATAAATACATCTGGCCTCTAACCAGGGCCTGAGCCTGGCTTCCCAGACATGAAACATGGTGTTCTTCCAGGGGCTGTGTGTCTGGCTTAAACACAACAGAAGCACTCTGACCGTGCTGCTTGTGATTCAAATCGCAGCAAATCCAATCGTATTTTCAATGACCAAGGGAGCTTTCATTTAAAGGAAATCCTTCAAGTGAATGCTTTTTATAGGCTTATGGAGCAGCAGGTTAGCATAGGATAACTTAGTCACCAAACACTGAAGACTTCCCAAGTACCAAGGCCTGGGGGAGAGAAAAAGAAGATAAAAAAACTCAGTTTGGAAAGGGGGGGCAGACATTCTCTGGGAGCACAGGGAGAGGGCATTAGGGCCTGAGATCCATTGAAATGCTTCAGATCTCTTCAAAGTGTTCACTATCAACACTTCCTTTCTTTAAACCTACCTTTTTCTGAATCCTTATTTGAACCACCTCTTGACTGTTTTAGGTTATTAAACAGATGTCTCCTGAGCAACATGTAGCTCCTAAAAAGCATTACATTTTTTAATTGAAATGAGATAATTATAGATTCAATTCAGTTGTAAGAAATGAGGCAAGGAGATCCCTTGTACACTCTGTGTAGTTTCTCCTAAAAGTCATATGTATGATGCAAAATTATAGTATACAGTTACAATCAGGATATTGACATTAATATAATCCACTCATTCAGGTTTTCCTATTTTTACCTGTAAGTTCTATACAATGTTATTACAGGCGTAGATTCATGCGACCATCAACATGGTCAACAAAAAGAACACCTCTGTGCCTCATGCTGCCTTTTTATAACCATACCCACCTCTCACCTTCCCTCTCACCTGCCCATAACCCCTGATGACCACTAATCTGTTCTCCATCTCTATAAGGATATTTCAAGAATTCATAGAGATGGAATAATGCAACATGTATTCTTTTGAGACTGGCTTCTTTTACACAGTGTAATTGATCTGACATTCACCCAAGTTGTTGTGCGTATCAATAGTTTGTTTCCTTTTATTGCTGAGTAGTATTCCATGGAGTGGGCGGACCAGTTTGTTTATCCATTTAATCATCAAAGACCACAAAGGATTCCAGTGTTTGGTAATTACAAATAAAGCTACTATCAACATTTCGGTATAGAAAGCCCTACATTTTTCCGAATGCCTTTGTGCTGCCTCTAAGAGGCAACTTGGATCACATACTTTTCCCCTCAGATATATGAAGAGAGACTGTGGTGATGTCTTCTGCTATCCAACAGTGTCATTGAAGGATGAAGTGAACCTGGCTTCATTTCTTCTAATAGGGAACTTGTGCCTAGGTTTTTTTTTTTTAAATGATCACCAGAATAGATAAATCACTCACTAACCTAATCAAAAATGGAGGAGAAACTAACTGATACATACATTACAAATGAGAAAGAGACTACTAACACAATGGAAATCAAAATAACAAAACACAGCTTTCACAACCTTTGTTCATAAATGCAATAAACCTGACTTTATTCATTGATTTCCTCTTTCAATCATTTGACAAATATTTGTAAGTAAGCACCTTCTATGTGTCCTAGGTCCTGGGAATACAGCAGTAAACAAAACAGACAAAAAAAAAAAATCTTGTCTTTATGGAGCTTACATTCAGTTGGATTAAAAGAATATTATCCTAAAACTGTAAGATTTCAAAAATTAGTTAAGAAGAAAGAAAATCTAAAGAGAGCAAGAACCACCAAGAGCACGGAGCCTGCTTGGGATTATCTCTCTCTCATTCCCTCCCTTCCTCCCTCCCTCTGCCCATCTCCCCCTGTCACCTCTCTAAAAATTAAAAAAAAAAGACATAAAAGTGTTCAAAAAAATCTTTAACAAATAAAAATAAAAATAATGAGCAGGGGATCTAAACAAACATTTTTTCCAAAGAAGACATCCAGATGGCCAACAGAGACATGTAAAGATATTCAACATCACTCATCAGGGAAATGCAAATGAAAACCATGATGAGATACCACCTCACACCTGTTAGAATGGCTAGTACCAAAAAGAAATAAGCGTTGCAGAGGATGTGGAGAAAAGGGAACCCTCGTGCATGGTTTACAGAAATGTAAATTGGTGCTGCCACTCTGGAAAATACTATGGGGGTTCCTCAAAAAGTTAAAAATAGAACTACCCTATGATCCAGATATTCCACTTCTGGATATTTATCTGAAGAAAATAAAAACACTAATTCAAAAAGATAGATGTCCCCCTGTGTTCACTGCAGCATTACTTACAATAGCCAAGATATGGAAGCAACCTAAGGGTCCATCGATGGATGAATGGATAAAAAAGGGTGAGATACACACACACACACACACACACACACACACACACACACCAGAATACTACTCAGCCATAAAAAAATAAAATACTGCCATTTGCAACAACATGGATAGATCTTGAGGATACTGTGCTAAGTGAATTAAGTCAGAGAAAACAAATACATGATTTCACTTATATATAGAATCTAAAAAACAAAACAACACAAAACCTACTCGCAGATACAGAAAACAGATTGGTGGTTATCAGAGGGGTGAGGGAGGGGGGTCAATTGTATGGTGACAGATGGTAACTACATTTATTGTGATGATTACTTCGTAGCATATACAAATACTAAATGAGTATGTTGTATAATGAAAACATGATGTTATATAACAATTTAACTTCAATTAAAAAAGTGTACAAATAGAATCCAGTTAGATATGTAAAAAGAATATATACAAACCACAGTGGGCTTGCCAAGGATCACCTGGATGCTAAAGAAGGATCCGGTGATGTAATTTGTTATATTAATAAGTTAAAGGGGAACAGACAGATGTAAGATATGCCAAAACATCACTTCATAAAATACAGTGTCTTAATTCCGATTTTTTAAAAAGCCAAATTTTTAGTAAAATAGGAGTAAGAATTTATCCTTAACCCAAATCATGAACAATCAAGGAGGCCCTTTAGCACCATTATTACTTAACGTGCTCCTCAGTGTGCTAGCCAGTAGAATCAGATAAGAGGTTACAAAGAGGAAGAAAAGAAATACTTGAAAAGAAGAGGCAAAGCCATCACTATTTGCAGGATATTTGATTATATACCTAGAAATGCCAAGAGGATCAAGTGAAAAACTAGCTGAAATATAAAGATTGTTTGGGAAGGTGGCTGGTAATAAAAAATAAATACAAACTCAGGAGCTTTGTCAGATCCCAAACACCATCACTTAGGAAATTTAACGGGAAAATAAGAGCCTATTTACAACAGGAGTATATACTATAAAGTACTTGGGAATAAGTAATATGAAATGTGAATTATAAACATGAAGAAGTTATAAAACACAAAAAGAGGGGCACCTGGGTGGCTCACTCGGTTGAGCGACTGACTTCAGCTCAGGTCATGATCTCACGGTTCGTGAGTTCAAGCCCCGCATCGGGCTCTGTGCTGACAGCTCAGAGCCTGGAGCCTGCCTCGGATTCTGTGTCTCCCTCTCTCTCTGCCCCTCCCCCACTCATGCTCTGTCTCTGTCTCAGAAATAAACATTAAAAATTTTTTTTAAAAAACACAAAAAGAACATAGAACTAAATATAGAGGGAAACCTTGTGTTTGGATGGGAAAGTTCAATACTGATAAAAAAAAAAACTGGTTCTCTAAAAATCAAGTCAATGTGATTCCAATAGAAATCCCAATGGACTTTTTTATTTTAAAAAGTTTACCCTAAAGTATATATGCATGAAACACTTGGGAAAGTAGGAAATTTCACAAAAAGTGTAATTTAAGGAAGACTTGCTCGATCAGACTCTAAGATTTCTGCAATTTTTAAATCAGAGTAACATCTAAATATACTTTAAAATTGCAGTACATGAATGACCTAGCTTCAGTACTGTGTCTACAGACAATGCTTGACTCCAGTATCATTTCAAAGGCTGTTGGGGCCCACTGTTTGGACATCACTAGTCTAAACCTCCATTATCAGTTCTATGCCCCATTACTTCTGTTGCCTGCTCTCAAGTGAATGTACTCAGGAATCTCCCTGTATGCACATTCCCAAGTAAGACTACAGTAGGGAGGAAGTCACTCCCTTCCTTCTAATTCCACTCCCCAGAAAGGTCACCAGTGTAAACCGTCTGGGACCTGCTACCTCAAAAACCAAGTTTTAAAAAAACACATTTACCCCAGTGGCCTTAATGAAACCTTTCTGTAGACCAGTGGGGAAAATGACAGAAGTCATGTTCCTGTTTGAGAAGTTAAGGGAGAGGAGGAGAAAGTGCAGTGAATTGAAATTTGAAGGAAGGAGAAAGGAAAGGAGCTGAAAAGGGAGGCAGGAGGCAGAGCTGTGACAGGATGAAGGAAAACTTGAGCAGGTCCTCAGACGAGTGAGAAGAATCAAAGAAAGGGAGAGGGTGATGGATGGAAAGAGACAAGAAGGGATTGGAAGCTGGGAAGGCAAATTTAAAACAGAAACCCTGGACCATAAAGGACTGGGGAATCAATAAATCTAACAATGTGAAGCACCCACTGTGAGCTGGGGTAGGGTTAGGGATAGCTCTGGGTCTCCTGGCCCCCAGTTTAATGCCCTTTGCACTGGACAGACTGTCACTCAAGGACATGATCCAATAATCACGTGAAAGGATGCTCAGCTTCATGAGTCATTAGGGAAATGCAAACCAAAGCCACAATGAAACACTACTTACTGCACACTCATTAGGGTTTTTCCTAAAAAACAAAAAACAGAAATAAAAGAGTTGGTAAGAATGTGGACAAATTGGAACCGTCATATACTGCTGGTGGGAATGTAAAATGATACAGCGGCTTTGAAAAGCAGCCCGACAGTTCCTTAAAAAGTTAAATATACTGTTACAATGTGACCTAGCAATTCCACTGAAGAGAATTGAAAACTTAAGTCCACACAATAACATGTACGCAAATGTTTATAGCAATATTCATAGCAGACAAGAAGTAGAAACCCAAATGTCTGTAACTAACCAATGGATAAATAAAATACTATGCCCGCACAATGGAATACTATTTGGCCATCAAAAGGCATTAAGTACAGATACGTGCTAGAACACAGATGCATCTTGCCAACATGGTGCTAAATGAAAGATGCCAGTCACGAGAGGAGAAATACCATGTGACTGTTTGTTTGGAATGTTGAGAACCAGCAAATCCATACAGACTGAAAAGAAATTAGTGGTGGCCAGGGCTGGGGAGGGGGGGTGGGGCTAGCGAGTGGGGAATGGGTTTTTTTTTTTCCAGGGTGAAAAAGTATTCCAAAATTCTGGCGTGGTCATTGTTGTTCAACTCTGTGAATATACTAAAAACCACTGAATTGTGCAGTATGTAAAAATGGAATTATGTTAATATGCAGGAGGGGAAGGGAAATCAACCTGTTACACAAAGGCTTCTGCACTTCAGAGGCAGCAGATACAAAGGTCCCTTCCGTGATCATGGGCAAGTCCCGTTGTGATTTTCTGCCTGTTTCCTCAGCTAAAGGGAGGATTGTGGCTGCACCAAAAACAAACAAACAAACAAACAAAAAAAACAAACAACAACAACAAAAAAACAACAAACCAAAAACCAAAAACAAAACAAACCATCCTCACTGTCAGACAGACCTCCCTCCTCTTTTGAGGCTGCAGCTACCTGGCCACTGCCCCTTTGCTTGAGGCTGTCCCCCCTTGACTTCTAGCACATTCCCTCCTACTCATGGAGCACAGTGGAGCTGCCTGGCAGTGGCCGGGTTCCCTTTCTATCACAGGTCACCCTCTGGCCGCACTGGATTGGGAGCTCCTTGAAGCAAAGCCAGTGCCTGAGTCATCTGGGCCAGCCCAGCACCAACAGGTGCAAGCAGCACTTAACACTTCAAGGAAGGAGCCGACTTCGCCTTGCTGCATTCTGGGCTGGGGCCGGGTTTCAGGAACAGGCCTGGCATCCCCGTGCTGACTGGCACGGGCACAGACGCTGGCTCCAGGTGTGCTCCTCGAGCCAGGCCCTCAGGGTGCCTGGGCAATCCAAAATTCCTTAATCGGCTTCCTCCATCCTCCAGCATTGCTCCTTCCAACCTTCACTCTCTAGCTGGCTCCTCACACTCGCAGCACAAGACTTGTCTTTGTCTTCCCTTCACAGAAAACACCGAGGCCGTTAGGCAGGCCTGCTCCACGTGCCCCCTCAAGCCATTCCATATGCGCGGGTGATAACAACAGTTACAATCACTGGCATGAATTAAGCACTAAGGTTCAGACCTTCTCGCTCCCACCTCTCCTAGCCACCCCGTAACTAGGTACCATTATCCTCAAATATTATGAACAAAGATTTTGAAATGTAATTTATAACAGCAAAGACCTAGAGTCCACTGCAATATTCATCAAAAATCATGCATTCCAAACAATTTTACTTAAGAAAATATGAGGTTACATAAACAGGATAAAGATACACACACACACACACACACACACACACACACACACACACACGATATTTATGTATCCCAACTTGTGTTTTTAGCAATGGCAGGACACATCATTCAGACTGACCTTCCAATTACAAATGACGAAAAGGGCTGATTTTTAAGAACATCCCCTTAAAAGCCCTGAACAGCTGACAAGATGGTAAAAACAACCACAACAAAACCTATCAGAAGGCAGGACATCCTGCCTTCTGGAGACTAGGAACCCATGCACATCCAGCTGTCTGCCCTGAAGGCATTTGCCAAACTGGATAAACTTGTTTCCACAACCTTCCAAGGCAGGCAAAAGGATCTGAAACATGGGCCATGCCACCTAAATCGAGGAAATCTAACAGCAAATTCTTCCAACATTAAATTGGGACCCTAAAGACCTACACCCTTGACATAAGGGTGACTCAGAAACAAACTTGTCCTTTCCCAGTTTGGCCTCCAGAGGGTTGCAAGGAAGGCTGCATTAGTGCTGGAGAAACAAGGGGGAAAGCTTAGGAACCTGTTTTAGGTGAGCCAAGATGAATAGCATCCCAAAGCACCTGACAAAATCAAATACAAATCTCTGGAACAAGGGACATTTATCCTAGCCTTCAAAGAATCCCCACATATATATTTCAAGGACAATGAGCAGTACACAGCCAAGAATAGCCAAGCACAAGAGGAAATAAAGCATTGTAAATGAGAATATAAAAACAGAAAAATGGGTTTTTTTCTTTCAAGATGGTGGATCAGCACACAAGTTCTCAGCTCATCTTGTCCCTGAAATGTAGCTAGATCAGCACCAAACCATTTTGCACACCTAGGAAATGGATCTGTCGATTAACACAACAATCTATATAACTTGAGCCACAGAACTCAGCAGGTATGCAGTGTGGAGAGGAACTGGGGGAGAGAAAAGCCAAGGAGGATAGGGAACTGTTTTTGCCAAGAGAGAACAGAGAAAGTAGGGGAGAGTGTGGCACATCGGGAGAGTGCAGGAAAACAACTCCCCCAACAGTAGCTGGAGAGAGAGTGAAAACTCTCACAAGGGACTGAGCAAGAAATCTGTTCCCCCAAAACCACTGATGGGGAGAAAGGAGAGGGTTTCAATACCATTAGGACTCTATAAAGAGAGGAGCACGAGGAGCGCAGAGTCAGAAATTCCAGAACTCAGTAGCTGGTGGTGCTCTGGTGGGGAGGAAGGGTGAATCCCCAGGAGCACGCAGCAGCAGGGTCTGAGAGGTCTATGGGCCACATGGGGAGAAGCAGTTCTCCTGCTTGGAGAGCATTTGGTAGAGGCTATACGGCCTCTCCACAGGCAAAGGTCCCAGTGAACCCCAGCAAACCAGCCACGTTTGCTGGTATTGGAACAAAGACACCAGAGTGCGGTGAAACCCGGTGCCGGCTGTGTGTTGCGATTTGCCATGATCTCTGAACCTTCGCTGCTATGCGATCACATGAAATTTTTCTGGGGCAATCTGGCACCCGGCCACAATCTCTGAACCTCTGCTGTAGTGCAATCACATGACCATTCTCTGGGGCAAGCCGGCACTCAGCCACTGCTCAGCAAGACCCTCCCCAGTGGGTCCGAGCAGGTCCAAGCTGCAGGGGTGTCTGAAGTGAGGGGTTTGGAAACACAGCCCCATCTGAGATAAAACTCTGGAGGGAAGAGCCTCCTGGAATGCTGACGGCTTGGATACAGACAGGATAGAGGCAGGGAGTGGATGGAAGCCTGAGACAAAGAGGGGTGCTTGATCGCAGGTTGGTGAGAGCCCAAAGTTCCTGTGCCAGAGTCTAGGGAGCCGGGTGAAGCCATTTCCACCTCTCCTGCACACGTGCAGGCACAGGCACACGCACGTGCAAGTGCACCACACCCATCCACCCCAGTAAGCTAAGCAGTGCTACCTAGTGAGAACAGAGCCGTTACACCAAGTCCTGCCCAACTGCACCCTCCAAGCACATTCCCTAGAAGATCAGCACAAGTCTCTCTGCCCACTTAGTGTACAGACTATAGAGGGCTTCATAGTTTCAGTTCTAGGGGAAACTGGATGTAACTACATTTGGGTTTCATTCTGTTTGATGAATCAATTTTTTTTTTTTTTTTTGCTTCTGTCTTTAAGTTTTTTTTTACTATTCTTTTTCTGGGATATAGAAACAAAAATTTATTTTTCTTTTAATTTTAATTCCTTTTACTATGTTCATTTTTTGTAAATTTTTTTTCTATTTCATTTTCATTTTATTTTATTCTATTTTATTATATACTTTTTAATTTTTTTCTTTTTATTCTCTTTTCTTTCTTTTCTTTCCCTTTTTTCCTCTATTCTATCAAACTTCTTTCAACAACCAGACCAAAACACTCCTAGGATCTAGCTTCCCTTATTTGATTTTTTGTGTTGTTTTTAATTTTTCAATTTATTTTTTATTTTACTAATTCTTTTTCTTCCTTCAAAATGACAAAACAAAGGAATTCACCCCAAAAGAAAGAACAGGAAGAAATGACAGCCAAGGGCTTAATCAACACAGATATAAGCAAGATGTCTGAACTAGAATTTAGAACCACAAAATTAAGAATACTAGATGTGGTTGAAAAAAGCATAGAATCCCTTTCTGCAGAGATAAAAGAAGTAAAATCTAGTCAGGACGAAATTGAAATGCTATAATGGAGATGTGATCTTGAACGGAGCCTGGGGGTAAGTGGATGGATGGATGAAGCAGAGCAACAAATCAGCAATATGGAAGATAAAATTAGGGAGAATAATGAAGCAGGAAAAAAGAGGGAAACTAAGGCAAAAGAGCATGATATAAGAATTAGAGAACTCTGACTTATTAAAAAGGAATAACATCTGAACCATAGGAGTCCCATAAGAAGAGAGAGAAAAAGGGGCACTTTCCTAATCTGGGGAAAGACATGTACATCAAAATCCAAGCAGCACAGGGAATTCCCATTGGATTTAGCAAAAAACAACCATCATTAATGCAGATCATTCACAAAATACACAGATAAGGAAATAATAATGAAAGCAGCATGGGAAAAAAAATCCTTAACCTATAAGGGAAGACATATCAGGTTCGCAGCAGACCTATCCACAGAAACTTGGCAGGCCAGAAAGGAGTGGCAGGATATGTTATTCAACGTGCTGAACTGGAAAAATATGCAGCCAAGAATTCTTTATCCAGCAAGGCTATCACTCAAAACAGAAGGAGAGATAAAGAGTTTCCCAAACAAACAAAAACTAAAGAAGCTCGTGATCACTAAACTGGGCCTGCAAGAAATTTTAAGGTGGACTCTCTGAGGGGAGAAAAGATGAAACAAAACAAAAAAGACCAAAAGCAACAAAGACTAGAAAGGACCAGAGAACACCACCAGAAATTCCCAACTCTACAGGCAACACAATGGCAATAAATTTGTATCTTTCATGTACTCATTCTAAATAAATGTCAACGGACTAAATGCTCCAATCAAAAGACACGGGGTATCAGAAGGGATAAGAAGACAAGACCCATCTATATGCTGCTTACAAGAGACCCATTTTAGACCTAAAGACACCTTCAGATTGAAAGTAAGGCGATGGAGAATCATCTACCATGCTAATGGTAACCAAAAGAAAGCTGGAGTACACATATCAGACCAACTAGATTTTAAAATAAGGACTGTAACAAGAAATGAAAGAGGGACTTTTGTCATTCTGGGTGGATAGACCCCTTATTTATATCTACTGATTGCAAACATTTATACCCCCAATGTGGTTCACCCAAATATATAAATCAATCACAAACATAAACTCATTGATAATAATACCATAATAGTAGGGGACTTCAACACCCCACTTACAACAATGGACAGATCACCCAAGCAGAAAATTAACAAGGAAACAATGGCTTTGAACGACACACTGAACCAGATGGACTTAACAGATATATTCAGAACATTTTGCCCTAAAGCAGCAGAATACCCATTCTTTTTGAATACAAATGGGACATTCTCCAGAACAGGTCCTACATACTGGGACACAAATCAGCCCTCAACAAGTACAAAAAGGTTGAGATCATACTGTGCATATTTTCAGACCACAATGCTATGAAACTCGAAATTAAACACAAGAAAAAATTTGGAAAGACCATTAATACTTGGAGATTAAAGAACATCCTACTAAAGAATGAATGGGTAAACCAAGAAATTAAAGAGGAAATTAAAAAGTACATAGAAGCCAATGAAAACGATAACACCAAAGGTGCCTGGGTGGCTCAGTCGGTTATGCTTCCAACTTCGGCTCAGGACATAATCTAACAGTTCGTGGGTTCGTGAGTTCAAGCCCCACATCAGGCTCTGTGCTGACAGCTCAGAGCCTGGAGCCTGCTTCCAATTCTGTGTCTCCCCCTCTCTCTGCCCCTCCCCCACTTGCATGCACGCTCTCTCTCTCTCTCAAAAATAAACAAACATTAAAAAAAAGAAAAAGAAAAAAAAGAAAAGAAAATGATAACACCACAGTCCAAAACATCTGGGATGCAGCAAAGGTGGTCATAAGAGGGAAGTATATAGGAATCCAGGCCTTCCTAAAAAAGGAAGGAAGGTCTCAGATACACAACCTAACCCTACACCTTAAAGAGCTGAAAAAAGAACAGCAAATAAAGCCCCAAACCAGGAGAAGATGAGAAATAATAAAGATTAGAGCAGAACTCACGGATATCTAAATCAAAAAACCATTAGAACAGATCAATGAAACCAGGAGCTGGTTCTTTGAAAGAACTAACAAAATTAATAAACCCCTAGCCATACTGATCAAAAAACAAAGGAAAGGATCCAAATAAATAAAATCACGAATGAAAGAGGACAGATCACAACCAACAGCACAGAAATAGAAACAATAATAGGAGAATATTATGAGCAATTATATGCCAACAAGTTGGGCAATCTGGAGGAAATGGACAAATTCCTAGATACATATAAACTACCAGAACTGAAACATGAAGAAATAGAAGTTGTTTTTATTTTAATATATGAAATTTATTGTCAAATTGGTTTCCATACAACACCCAGTGCTCATCCCAAAAGGTGCCCTCCTCAATACCCATCTCCCACCCCCCATCAACCCTCAGTTTGTTCTCAGTTTTTAAGAGTCTCTCATGCTTTGGCTCTCTCCCACTCTAACCTCTTTTTTTTTTCCTTCCCCTCCCCCATGGGTTTCTGTTAAGTTTCTCAGGATCCACATAAGAGTGAAAACATATGGTATCTGTCTTTCTCTGTATGGCTTAAGGAAGTCGAAAATTTGAATAGACCCATAACCAGTGAAGAAATTGAATCAGTAATCAAAAATCTCCCCAAAACAAGAGTCAGGGCTGGATAGCTTTCCAGGGGAATTCTACCAAACATTTAAAGAAGAGTTAACAGGGGCGCCTGGATGGCTCAGTTGGTTGGACGTCCGACTTCGGCTCAGGTCATGGTCTCGCGGTTTGTGAGTTAGAGCCCTGCGTCAGGCTTTGTGCTGACAGCTCAGAGCCTGGGGCCTGCTTCAGATTGTGTGTCTCCACCTCTCTCTGCCCCTCCCGTACTCATGCTCTGTCTCTGTCCCTCAGTAATAAACATTAAAAAATTTTTTAATAAAAAAAACAGAGTTAACACCTATTGTTTTGAAGCTGTTCCAAAGAAATAGAAATGGAAGGAAAACTTCCCATCTCATTCTATGAAGCCAGCATTATCTTGATTCCAAAACCAAAGATCCCACTAAAAAGGAGAACTACAGACCAATTTCCCTGATGAATATGGATGCAAAAATTCTCAACAAGATACTTGCCAATCGGATCCAACAATACATTAAAAGAATTATTCACCACGATCAAGTGGGATTTATTCCTAGGATGCTGGGCCAGTTCAATATCTGCAAATCAATCAATGTGATACATCACATTAATAAAGAATAAGAACCACATGATCCTCTCAATAGATGCAGAGAACACACTTGACAAAACAGAGCATCCTTTCTTGATAAAAACCCTCAAGAAAGTAGGGGTAGAAGAATCATACCTCAAGATCATAAAAGCCATATACAAAATACCCACTGCTAATATCATTCTCAATAGGGAAAAACTGAGGGCTTTCCCCCTAAGGTCAGGAACACGACAAGGATGTCCACTCTCACCAATGTTATTCAACATAGTGTTGGAAGTCCTAGCGTCAGCAATCGGACAACACAAAGGAATAAAAGGCATCCAAATTGGCAAGGAGGAAGTAAAACTCTCACTCTTCACAGATGACATGATACTCTAACGTGAAAAACCCAAAAGACTCCACCAAAAAATTGCTAGAACTGATCCATGAATTCAGCAAAGTCACAGGATATAAAATCAACATACAGAAATCTGTTGCAGTTCTACACACCAATAATGAAGCAGCAGAGAGAGAAATTAAGGAATCAATCCCCCATTTACAACTGTACCAAAACCCATAAGATACCTAGGAATAAACCTAACCAAAGAGGTGAAAAATCTATACATTGAAAACTATAGAAAGCTTATGAAAGAAATTGAAGACAACACCAAAAACTGGAAAAAGATCCCATGCTCCTGGATAGGAAGAACAAATATTGTTAAAATGTCAATACTACCGAAAGCAATGTACATATTCAATGCAATCCCTATCAAAATAACACCAGCATTATTCACAGAGCTAGAGCAAACAATCCTAAAATTTGTATGGCACCAGAAAAGACCCCAAATAGCCAAAGCACTCCTGAAAAAGAAAACCAAAGCAGGAGGCATCACAATCCTGGACTTTAAGCTGTATTACAAAGCTGTAATCATCAAGACAGTATGGTTCTGGCACAAAAACAGACACTCAGATCAATGGAACAGAATAGAGAACCCAGAAACGCACCCACAGATATATGGCCAACTCATCTTTGACAAAGCAGGAAAGAATATCCAATGGAATAAAGACAGTCCTTCAGCAAGTGGTGCTGGGAAAACCGGACAGCGAAAAATGAACCTGGACCACTTTCTTACCCCATACACAAAAATAAACTCATAATGGATGAAAGACCTAAAGGTAAGACAAAGCCATCAAAATCCTAGAGGAGAAAACAGGCAACAACCTCTCTGACCTCGGTTGCAGCAACTTCTTACTTGACATGTCTCCAGAGGCAAAGGAAACAGAAGCAAAAATGAACTATTGGGACCTAATCAAGATAAAAAGCTTCTGCACAGTGAAGCAAACAATCAGCAAAACTAAAAGACAACCAACAGATCGGGAGAAGATATTTGCAAATGACATATCAGAAAAAGGGTTAGTATCCAAAAATCTATAAAGAAGTTATCAAACTCAACACCTAAAAAACAAATAATCCAGTGAAGAAATGGATAAAAGACAATAGACACTTTTCCAAAGAAGCCATCCAGATGATAACAGACACGTGAAAAAAGGCTCAACATCAATCACCATGGAAATGCCAATGAAAACCACAATGAGCTACCATGTCACACGTCTCAGAATGGCTAACATTAACAACTCTGGCAACAACACATATTGGTGAGGATGCGGAGAAAGAGGAACCTTCTTACACTGTTGGTGGAAATGCAAACTGTTGCAGGCACGCTGAAAAATAGTATGGAGGTTCCTCAAAAAATTAAAAATAAACTACCTTACAACCAAGGGTGTATGACTAGGTATTTACCCAAAGGATACAGGTGTGATGTTTTCAAGAGGCACGTGCACCGCAATGTTTATAGCAGCACTACTGACAATAGCCAAAGTATGGAAAGAGCCCAAATGTCCACTGACAGTTGAATGGGTAAAGATATGGGGTGTGTGTGTGTGTGTGTATGTGTGTGTGTGTGTATCCACAATGGGATATTACTCAGAAATCAAAGAGAAGGAAATCTTGCCATTTGCAACAATGTGGTTGGAACTAGAGTGTATTATGCTAAGTGAAATTAGAGAAAGACAAATATCGTATGACTTCACTCATATGTGGAATTTAAGATACAAAACAGATGAACATAAGGGAAGGGAAGCCAAAAGAATATAAAAACAGGGAGGGGGGAAAACCATAAGAGACTCTTAAATACGGAGAACAAACTGAGGGTTGCTGGAGGAGGTTTGGTGGGGGGATGGGCTAAATGGGCAAGAGGCATTAAGGAGGACACTTGTTGGGATGAGCGCTGGGTGTCATATGTAAGTGATGAAGCACTAAAAATCTACTCCTGAAATCAGTATTACACTATATGTTAACTAACTTGGATGTAAATTAAAAATATATAAATTAATTTAAAAAAATAGAAAAATGAACCAAGACTTGACCAGGCAATGCATAAAAGAAGAAATCAAATTGGACAATATATGGAAAGATGCTCAACCTCATGAGTAAGCGGAGAGATACAAAACCAACCATAACAATATAAAAGTATAACCCCACCAGCAGCTAACGTAATACTCAAGTTGTGAGGTTGTGGTACAACAGAAATGCTTATGTGCTGCTGATAGGAAGATAAACCCATAAAAACACTTTGGAAGACTGTGCAGCAACACCTGTTAAGACTGAAATTACAAACACCGTTTAACCCAGAAATGCGACTAAGTATAACCCTAGAAGAGCAATTTTCAAAATTTTGGCCTTATGACTCCAATACTAAACAATTGAGAATGTCAGAGATCTTGTGCTTGAGGTATATCCACTGATACTTATAATATTAGCAATTCAAGCTGAAATTGTCTCATGGGCTTTCCAAAGGTCCCCAGACCACAGGTTGAGAACTCCTTTCCCAGAGAAACTTGTGCCCATCTGCAGAAGAATGGTCATGGCACAGCACTGCTTGAAGCAGTCAAACACTGGAAATTATCTCCATATATGTCAATAAGATAACGCATTACAAAAACTTACAGTATATTCAAACAGCAGAAAAATACATAGCAATGAAAATGAATGAACTATAAACACACACAACAGATCATTAGCCATGTTGGGGGACAAAGCAAAACACAAAACGTACATCCAGTCCAATTCCATTTCTATAACGTTAAAATGCAGGCCAAACTACACCGTATTATTTAGGGCCACATACACAGGTGGTAGAAGTAGAAAATAAAATGACTCCACAAAAATCAGATGGTAGGGGAGAGGGGGCTGGGATCACGAGGGGGCTTGCAAATGTCTACGGGGGTATTGTCAACATTCTGTTTCTCAATCTGCATGGTGAGGACACATTTTCACTTTATACTTGTTAAAGGCCTTGCTCACTTTTCTGGATCTATATTAGATTTCACAACAAAGGTCAAAGCTATATGCACAGTTTGACACCAATAAGGTGCAATATATATTTCTGCATAATAAATATTACTGAAATACTATATTCCAATACAGTAACACTGCTTAAACCTGGGTTACGGGATTTGGATTTTCTCTACACTTTCCAAGTTTACCACAAAGAATGCATATTACTCTTGTAACCATGTAAGCACCTGGTATCGTCAGGCTTTATTATAATTTTTAGCCTGCTGGAGGGTAGGTAATTTTATCTTATTACAGTTTAATTTGCAGCTCTGATTACTAATGAGGTTAAATATCTTTTCATATGCTTGTTGTCCTATTTGATTTCCTCTCCTATGAATTGCCTGGTCAAGTCTTCGGTTCATTTTTCTGTTCAATTTTTCTCCACTGCTTCTCAGAAAATCGTCAAAGGTATTTAAAGAGACAAGATCACCATCTAAAAGTGAAACTAATAAGGATGAACACAAACTAGATGGGATGAGCCATCTGTGGAAATCTACGCAGAAAAGGACTACCTGAAGAGACTGGGGATGTACCTGATCAGACTAGGATGAGCTCAAAGCTAGCCAAGAAGCCTAGTGTCAGCTTGAGCGGATACCAAGCCAGATTGGGTGCGATCGGACTTACACCCACATGTCTATCTGCAGGCAACACAAGGACAGAAAACTTTAGGGACTCACGAGGAATACTGAAAACAGAGGCTGGAATTACAAACAACATGTCTGTCTCTACAGCCGTGGGTCTCAACCTGGGACAGTTCTGCCCACTGGGGACACTGGGTGATGTCTGGAATCATTTTGGGGTTGGCAAGACTCGGGGTGGGTCGGGGTGCTACTGACATCTAATGGGTAGAAGCCAGGGGTGAATGCTAAAGATCCTAATGATCCCTCTCCAAATGTCAATAGTGCCCTGGGAGAGAAACTCAGCTCAACAGCCTCTACCCAGGACAGAAAGTACTCAACCCTTTGTGACTCTTTCTCAAGTAGAAATAGAGGGGGAGAAGAACAAATGCCCAGCTGCCTTACGTTAATGAGATAATCCAAAGCCCTTGAAACTCCCACTGTGCAGGCGCTTCCAAGGGGGCCACATGCTGGGTACTGTGCTCGCCCTCTCATGGAGGGAGCCTGTGCAAATAGGGCCAAGTGAAGCTCATAGAACATCAGCGCAGGAACGACCCTCAGAGCCAGCTAGTCCAACACCCTCACTGGAGAAACACCCTGAGAGCCGATGACAGCAGCGTGGCATCAAGGGAAGAGGTGAAAGCACAGCTATCAACCATAAGATGCATGATGGCAATTAGTTCATAAAGAACCAGAAGTTAGAGAAGGGACGCCGTGTGGCTTCCGAGGCCATGCGCTAGATATGTGCCCTGCAGAACTGTAAAGAGGTGGTCAAAGACTTATACGCCGATGTTCATGACCACACCATGCTCGACAGTCAAAGGGTAGAAACAGCCCAAATGTCCATCAGCTGATGAGTGGATGGGCACTTCTCAGTGTGAGGAAGCCACAGAGGCATTAAGAGACCGAAAGAGCTGAACCCAACCAGAAGTCAGAGTGCAAGGGAGGCCTTACCTGCTACCGTGTGAACAAGTGGTCTGGAGCCAGGACACGTGCGGCAGTCACTATGCAGAGTTGCTCCCAGCTCTGTAGGTTCCTTGAGGGCAGGTGCAGGCCTGCCCTCTGTGGTTTTCCCCACATCCCCCCTCGACCAAAAGAAATACCTAACAGCTCTGTTTATGAAGTGCTTCCTTCCAACCAATTCAACGGTGGCAGTTTGTGTGGTATCTGACAGACATCGATTGATGCATGTTCCTCAAAATTGAAAAAATATCCGTGGCATCACCCAGAGTTTGCTGCAGTGCCCCCAGGGACACGGCTCAGGACCCACGGGATGAGCCACAGGATGCAGAAGCAAAGACTGGAAGGATGGGGGGCATGCTTGCGTGTTTACTGTCTGAGCTCTTGCCCCGCAGGTGGCCTGTCCAGCTCCCCCAGCCCTATCTACCTGGGGATGCCAGAACCCCTCCTTCCCTTGAAGCCCAGGGTGCAAATCACTCCCCGTGTTTGCTTCACCAGCCCTTGTTGGCCTCCCTTAACTCTGCCCAGATCTTGTAAAGAGCACTTTAATTAGAGGTTGAATTGCTGTATCTAAGCCTGCCATCCATTTCCTGCCCACTCCCTGTGCCAGGGATTGTTCTAGATACTGGTGACAAAGCAGATGAAAACAAAGTCCCTTCCCTCATGGAGCAAAAGTCTGGTGGCAGAGACAAGACAGCAGACAGAAAATATCTGGGCATGAGGACTTTAAAGCAAGCCCAAGCAGGCTGGGATAGAAGGGTATTGGGGTGCTATTTCAGGTAGGGGGTCAGGGACAGCCTAAGGTAGGGGCATGTGACCGGAAGTGAGGTCACACCTATCTCCAGGAGGACCTTCTAGCTAGAGGGGAGTGCTTAGCCTACTTGGGGGGGGCGGGGAGTGGAGGCCAGAGGATGAGTAGGCCCCATTCTGTTGGGTCTTGTAGGCCTCAGTAAGGGTTTGCATTTGGTTTTCATTATAATTCAAAGCCATTGAAAGGTTCTGGGCAGAGGGACAGGATACCTTAGGTTTCTGAAAGATCACCTGGCTGCTGTGTGGAGACTGAACTGTAGGGGGCAGGAGTGGACTCTGGGACGCCACTTGGGAGGTCACTGCCAGGGCCCCACAAAGAGGGGCACTGGTGACCCCACCAGGAGAGGAAGCGGGGGTGGGGGGGGGAGGAGGTGGGAATCTGAAGGATTCGGAGGGCAGTCTGTGGACCAATCAGATGTGGGGTGTGAAAGAATGAGCCGCCCGGAGGAGTGGCCACAGCCGCTGCCGGCAGGACAGGGTGCAGGTACTCAGGTGGGAGAAGCAGGTCTGGAGGGGACAAGCAGAAGTTCAGGATGGCACAGGGTCCTTCTGAGATGCCTATTAGCAGGGGTAAGCATCAAAATAATTTACCACAGCTGCACAGGGCATGAACCCTGTGGTTACCAGATTATGGGGAGGATGGGAGTTCCAGAGACCCTGGGGGAAGGGCCAGGATCTGGTGGGTGGGTGGGGAGAACTGAACTGGAAGGATTGATTTCAAGAACCTGACCACTAGCAGGGACCCTGCGGCTGTGGGGATGCTGAATGTAGGAGACTAGAGGTAAAGAGCTCTCAGGGCTGGGGATAGAAACTGAAGACTCAGATGTATGCAGACGGAATTTAATTTTAAGCCTGGAAGCACCTGAGGTCAGAGAGGCGAGAAGCCTGGGAGAAAGTGCTTCCAGTGTGTGCAGGGGTGACCAGAGGGTGGCAGATGTCCCTCAGATGTCCCGTTTCCCCCAACAGGAAGCCATCGCTGACCCTGGCCAGGAGCAGTTTCAGGGGAGAGGTGGGAAGAAACTAATGGGAGCCCCCAAACTACAAGTCCACATGGTATAGAGTATGTGATGAATAAAAGATTAAAACGCAGTTTTTGTTTCTTTTTAAGCACTACTGTGGATTCTTGCATTTTTTGAGCCAGAGCGAGGAGCCAAATGAATGAATGATGAAAGGTAAAAAAAGGGATCGCTCCTGCAGAGGAGCCCAGAACTCCACAGGGAGTGGAAGGGCTATAAAGAGCAACTAAATTAGAGCTGCTCCTGCTCATTTGGACTCTGAGCCCAGCTCACCAACTCAGGAGCGTTTTCGTGCAGGCCAAGTAAAGGCTTTTGTAAACACGAGTGCCCGAATTCTCACTGGAACCGCCTTAGGAAGGTGGCCTCTTCACCTTCTTGGCCTATCTAGGGAACCTAACACACCACCCATTTGCATTAGCAATTAACTGGCTACTCCAACAATTCTGTGAGGCCAACAAAGCAGACATCAGCAGCCTCTTGGTGCAGATAAGGCAACTGTTGCCAGCAAATGGCGGGGGCCACGCTGGAATGCAGGCTGTGTGTTAATTCCGTCATCCCAGGCTAGCTGAAGCAGCAATAAAAATAAAAAGAAGAATGTCAAAATGAGCCCAGTCTGTGCCGGGGCACTATTTTGGTGGCAGTGAATTCCGCACTGCAACAGTATTTCCTGCTGAGGGTACCGTCTCTAATTTGGAAAGTAATCCCAAACGAACCACCTGGCATTGCCAGCCAGATGTTGTCTAGCCCCCCAGTAAACAGATGTTCCCTGAGCACCACTCTCTGTGGAATTCAACCACAGTTTTCCAAGTGTGTTTGTTGGTCTAAAGCTGCAGAGCCCCCGTGACATCTTATGAGCAGCCCTGGACCAAAAACTCATAAAAACAGAGCTCAAAGTGGGTTGAAGCTCCAGTGGAGGTCTAGGACCACCCCCGGGCCCCATTCCTGCTCTGGTTCTCTTCCCCCACCGGCTTGGGGAGAGTGGGAACCACACAATCAGCTGAAGCCAGGACACCGGTGGGGCCGCACATCCTTCCTCCTCAGCAAAGGGGCAGGTGCAGCCGGACAATTCCAAACCCCTCGATCTGTCTGCTGGGCCACAGAGAGCACTGCGTCAAGCAGCCATCAGGACTCGGGGCGGGGGG
>NW_024420251.1:928166-937271 GCF_014898765.1 Herpailurus yagouaroundi | reverse complement strand
GGGCGGGGGCACGGTAGGCACCAACTCCAATTTCCTTGTGAAGTAGCTCTAAAAAATCAAACCCAGGCAAAAAGGATGTAGCGGTCTCCCAGGGCCCTCAGAGGTGCTTCTAAACGCCCATTTCCACACCAAGAACATCACTGCAATCCAATTTTCTGCACATTTAAACTCTTGAACTCAGAGCATATTGGGAATTGGTTTAAGATAGCAAAACCAAAACAATGTAAGGAGACGGCACAAGCTAGTTTTTTCAAGGAATGAAGAGGAAGCTATTATCTACCCCTTAGTTGTTCTATTAGTTTGCTCTTGCGGCTACAACAAATTCCGAAAGATTTCAAACACACACTTCATTTCTTTAATCTTACGGTTCTGGAGGTCAGAAGTCCAACACAGGTCTCACTGGGGCTAAAAGCAAGGTGTCAGCGGGGCTCTGTTCCTTCTGGAAGCTCTCGGGGAGAGTCTGTCCCCCTTTTCAGCTTCTAGAGGTTGTGTGTGCATTCCTTGGCTTGTGGCCCTCCATCTTTGGGCCAAATCTCTCTCACATCGCACCGTTCTCACTCCTTTACCTCCACCTTCCATAAAGGACCCTTGTCCCTCAATTGGCCAGGATAACACAGGAGAATCTTATTTAAGGCCAGCTGATTAGCTACCTTAATTCCTCTTTACACGTACCCTAACAGTCACAGGTGCCAGGGATTAGGGCTTGGCTATCTGCGGGAACCCAGCACAGCTTCCCACTCACCCTCATGTGGATCATCTCCCTTCTTTCAAGTACTGCCCACAAGTTTTGGTTAGACGTTTACGGTGACTTTTTAACCTTTTACATGCAAACCGAGATCGGCTAATCAGTGGACTTGTGAGTAAGACTCAGGGAGAGCCAAGTCTGGGTTGGCAGACAGGACCCCCTGCAGCCAGGCCTCCCCAAGCCCACCCAGAAAAGCAGATGAGGACATGCCAGGTGCAAAGAGTAGGAGTGGGCACACAGCAGGAAAAGCACCAACACCAAGTGCTGGAAGAACCCAGGAAAGTCAGGGATGGAGGCTGGAGGGATTGGGCAGATCTGGCCAACCCAGCACATGCCCCTGTGGCCTGTCTGGCTCATACCCAATATCCCATCCCAAGGAGGCCCATAGGGCTTCTGCCTCGATCCCAGCCTAGCATCCCAATACCACCAGCACTTGGGGACCACTGCTCTCCTCTCTCCCCTATGTGACCAAGTCCCAGGGGTCACAGGCTGCCATCACTCTCATTTGTTCTGCTTGGACTACAGTGAATTTTTTTAAGTGGACATATAAAAATTTTTTATATTAAAAAAAATTTTAACGGTGATATAATTCACGCACCATACAACTCACCCTTTAAAAGTGTGCAATTCAATGGCTCTTAGTACATTCACGAGGCTGTGCAACCATCACCTCTATCTAGTTCCAGAACATTTTCATCACCCCAAAAGGAAACTGCACCTATGAAGCAGTCACTCCTCCATTCCCCAATCACCCCCCAAAAGCCTCTGGCAACCAGTCATGTACTTTTTGTCTCTATGGATTTTCCAACTCTGGACCTTTCATATAAATGGACAATACAATATGTGGGCTTTTGTGTCTGGCTTCTCTCACTTAGCTTAATATTTTCAAGGTTTGCACTGCGTATTTTTAAACCGTGGCTTGGAATGTTTTAGGCAACGTAAGAATTACTAACAGCTCGCTGGGAGCCACACACTGTGCTAAGCACTTTATCCATCTGTATTCATTCAATCCTGCTAACAATCCCTTGATGTGGATGCTGTGGTTATCCCCATTTTACAAATGGGGAAACCGAGGCAGAGAGGTCATCTACGTTCATGACCCCTGCTTTCGTTATTCAGACAAACCTGAGTTTAAGTCCTAAACCTCACTGGGCCACTCATTTTTCATCTGAGAAATGGGTTACCAGTGAGTTACTTTCCAAGGCCATATACAAATGGCCGTTATGGACACAAGAAGGCGAGAGGGGTCATACTGTCAAAACCTTCAGGGTGGTTATGAGGGGTAAACATGTGTGAGGCACCAAGGGCCTGGTGCGTGGAAGGCATTTGGGGAAATGGAACCTTCGTGATCGTTACTCCCCTCCTGTACCACTGTGATTCTTCCCCCACCACACAAAAGATCAGCTTCCCATTTCTGTAGGTGCATACAGGCAACATATTTGTCCTCAGAGGATTTTTCAGAACTACTAAAATACAGTCTCTCTCAACTTGCCAGAGCCAGTTGCCAGTTGGGGCAACTGAAAACAAGACATGTGAGGTGCCTGGCACACAGCAAGCACTCAGGAGGTGGTAGCGGGTGGCAGGGCCACAGATCTGAGAGTGACATACTCCTGGTCCCCCCAAAACGCCATTGTTAGGCCTAACAAGGCCGAGCAAACCAAGTGAAATTCAGAAAACTTTCCCAAGGCAGGAGGGCACCCTCCAGGTGCTTATAAGCAAGGACTGTGGCATCAGACAAGCCTGGGGTCAAATCTTAGCTCTGCCACCTGAGGCAAGTTACCTCACATTTCTCTGTGCCACTTTCACCTGTAAAATGGTTGCAATGGTTCGCAGACTCCTCCAGCACCTCCTAAATCACCTAGTATGACACATCATGGTGCAAATCTGAGACCTGTTCATTTCTATTCCTCCTCTCAGTGTGCATACCATGTTGAAGAATATAGCCTTGAAGGGAATATCATTTTTCTAATTTTTCTGTGCATGCACTTTCAAACATTCCATACCAACAAAAGTCAATCAAGCGATTACACTTTTTCCCACAAATGCATCATAAAAAATTAAAATGTTAACCCCGAAGAAGAAAAATGAAACAGAAAATGCAACAACCCTGTAACTTGCTTTATTTTCCTTCACAGCACTAACAATATATTATGTAGATTGTGATGTCTATGCTTGTTTTCTCCCCACACCAGGACGTTAGCTCCAGGAAGGCAGTCTTAGTTTGATTCACTGCTGCATCATCGGTGTCTGGAACAGAGCCTGACACCTTTGTAGAATGTTCAATGGCTCTTCTTGTATCAGGTCCAGGATGGCTGCCCACATGAGAAATATTTCTGCATCTTTTGTAAAACTACCTTAGACTGTCTACTGTTTTCCAGTGTTCCTCGTGTGTAACATAAATCTCACTAGCACTCAGTACAAGGACAAAGTTTTGTTTTTGCTGAGCTCATGTTTTTCACTAGCTGAATTTGCCTTCCTTGTCAGGAAGCTCAGAGCCCAACTCTACTTAATTGCAGTGTTTTCCTCAAACCTTTTTCTGATGTGGAGATGGGATATAAATAAGTGTAAGAAGATTCTGTCTGTACACGTTGGAGGTCCTATTTTTAACCACACACTGCATTTATTCTAAGATGCTTCTCAAATATGCCTGCGAACAACACGGGGATCTAGTTAAAACGCAGAATCAGACTAAGTCAGGGGCGGGCCCTGAGATGCTGCATTCCCAACAAGTCCCAGGCGATGCCTACGAGGGCCCTTGGACCACACTTGGAGTAGTGCGGCTCTAGGACACTTGCTCTTTTGATTCCGCAGCATTTCTCTCTACCTCCTTGGCAAAAGTCGCCAATGGCTAGAAAACTGGGGCGGGCACCAGAAGCACCTGGGGAGCTGGTTAGACCTACACATCGCTGCCCCCCCATCCCGTCCCCGCAAATATCCTGACAAAAGGGGGTAGGAATTCGCCCAGGAAGCTCCCTGGGTGCTTTTGCTGCAGGTGGCCTCAAAACACATTTTGAGAAGCCCCGCTCAAGGGAATGAGTGTGCTCTTTCTGAGAAGCCCCGCTCAAGGGAATGAGTGTGCTCTCTTCAAGGTTTTCCCAAAAGCAATCTCCTGGGGACAGCTGTTGTCACCGGCGGTGACACCTCTTTCAGGATTTTAAGGGAGGATTAACCCGCTGTTTCTAGCCCAGCACCCAGAGGGGTCCCGGTCCCTCCTCTCCAACCACCTGAATCGCGGCAAGGTCAGTCCCCCCGGGCCCGGGGCCCGCACCCCCACTGCCCCGCCCACCCGCCCGCAGCCTTCGCCGCAGGCCTACGAGGTGGGGGCCGGGCCGCTCATGCGCACCACGGGGCCGCGGGGCGCCGAGCCCCCGCCCCGCGGGCCCACAGGGCGGGGTCCCCGCGCGCCCCCCGCCCGCCTTACCTCTGTGGACCAGAGTGGCCAAGGAGAAAGCGAGGCAGATGAAGAACGCCGAGCGCCAGAGCACCATGGCTGGCAGCGGGCAGAGGGGCCCCGGAAGAGCGCAGTTAGCGCGAGAGCGCCCGAGGGGGAGGTCGGGGAGGTGCTGGGAGCGAGGAGGAGGAGCAGCAGGAGGAGGAGCCCCGCCGCCACTGCAGGGCCCCGCCCAGAGCCGGTGCGCGCCGCACACCCCCGGGAGGGCGGATGAGGAGCGCGCGCGAGCGCTGGCGCTGGGGGGCGCGCCTGGCTGGGGCCAGGTGCGGCGGGGCGGGGCTGCGACTGTGGCGCGAGGGGCGGGGCCAGCCTGCAGTCTCGGGGGGCGGGGCCGCCGCGCGAGGGGCGGGGCCGCAGTCTGAGGGCGGGCCCTCACCCTGGGTGCCGGCTGGTGAGCGAGGCAGTGGCGGGTGGGCACCCGGCGGGTGGGTCCGCCCGGGTTGCGGCGAGAGCCAGCGCGTTGCTGGTTGCCCAAAAGGCCTCCCCACCCCCACCCCACCCCCGCCCAGTCCTTGAGAGGTGAGCCTGCGGGTCTGGAGTGTCAACAGTGGCAGAAGAGCCAGAGGCGCGGGCGGCCGGGGTGTGCAGTGATTTCCATTCCGCGCGCCAGACTCCTCCCGGCCCGGAGCGGACTCGAGGCGGCGCATACGACAGGTGCGCTCTGCCAGCCGGTGACCTTGGACAGGGCTCTTTCCCTCCGGACTTGGCGTCTTCCCGGTAAAAGGCTGTTCCCTGGGAGTCCCTTCCAGCTGCGGCTCCAGGACGCAGCACTGTGCTCTTGCCCCAGTCGCTTTGGCTGAGCTCGCTGTTCACAACTGGCTGCCCGCCCACTCGCCGATCCCTGCAGGAAACTGTAGTGGAACCCCGTCCGGAGATGAAAGAAAGGGGCCGTTTTCGTGGCTGCCTGCTGTTGGCAAACAGCGGCACGTCTCAAGGAAATCAGCCCAAGGCCGGGGGCGCCGGGGCAGGCGAGAGGGAAGCGGGGCGGGGGGAGGGGGGGAGGGCTCCTGGAGCCAGAACGCCTTGGGCCCGGGAGATGAGGGGGGAGACGCAGGGTCAGCTCTCCCTAGGCTTTGATGAATGCGCTGAAAGCGCAAGTTCACATCTGCAGCGTCGATGTGAAAACGTGCTCAATGATCGACAGACGCGCTGCAGTCCTTTCCCATGAACCCCCGCAAACGGAGTCCATCTCCGGGGCTGAGCGAAATCAGATTCCAACACTGCCCTGAACCGCAAAATGCCCGCCGCAGCCTTTGACGTGAACACCCTCCAGAAGGGCTCCAGCTGCAGCCAGCTCTCCAGGACAAAGAGAGAGCTCCACTGCTCTGCGGAGTGGCAGAGCGGCGGCGTCGAGCCTGTCCCTGCCATTATTCGGCAAGGGCTGCCCTGGATCACATCCTCCTTAGAGGGTGGCTACTACCACGTACCCCCAGTGTACCCCAGGCAGGTTTCCTGGGCTCCCCACCCCACTCTGCCCCGCCAGCACCTCCAGAGACAACCTCCGCACAAGCGTCTCCTGCCCCCTGAGCCATAGTAGGGGGCAGGGGTCTCCTTTACATAGACCCGACATCTTTCCCCGTATGACTTCCATCCATTGCTCTGAATCCTGGGGCTAGAAAAACAAAACATGTAAGGAGTAAGTGGATGTCTTGATTTTCAGGCAGTACTTATCCAATGACACTAACTACCTGGAGAATTAACAAATACCTAGTAGCTAGGTAACACTATATACAAAGCATAATCCAGGCATTTCCCCCTTATTTTTTATTTCTCACAACTTCCTGCATCACCCCAATAATTAATGAGGGGAAAGGAGCAAACATGGAGGTTGCTTGAGGTTGGGGAGTTAACCAGCTACAGTCCCGCAGTATCAAAGAGGCAGGGAAACCACTAGGAATCCCAGTGAGTAAATGGCTGCTAAGAACGTGTGCTTTGGAGCCAGACAGGGTTGAGATCCTGGCTGGACCAATAAAGGTTATGGTGAGGATTTCATGATATGATGAGAAATGGGTGATCTGAGACACAGTGAGCAGAGAGGTACTTGTGAGTCTTGTAACAGCTAAAAAAAAAAAAAATACTGGCTACTGTGAGGTTGAGCAGTTACTATGTACTCCAGGCTGCAGATATGCCCCCAGTCTTTCCCACCAACTCTCGGGTGTTCTGGGCCATTCTCTTGTGTCCTGGCCTCAGTGGTCACATGTGTACCAGGAGGGCACTAGACATCATGGTCTTTAAGACCCCTACAGGCTCTAAGGGGCAAACCCCAGCACCTATAAACTCATTCACACGGAGAAGGCACAAGGAGGTGAGGAAAATGCACTCACCATGCAGCAGTCACACCCTAATGGAGCTCTACCTGGTAAAGGTGTGTGGAGATGCCTAAATCCCACCAGCAAAGCAGTGGCCATGGTATAATATGCAGGAATGCTATCCCCTAGCTCAGGGGTAGTTGTAGGCCAAATCCAGCCCGCCTGCCTATTTGTACAGCCTGCAAACTAAGAGTGGCTTTTGCATTTTTCACTGGTTTAAAAGATCAAAAGGTTGTTTTGTGACATGGTAAGTTACACAAAATGCAAATTTCAGGGTCCATGAAGTTTGTGGAAACAGCCACAGCCATCCATTTCTGTATTGTCTATGGCTGGTTTTGTGCTACCACATCAGAGTTGAATACTTGGACCCTGCGATACATGGACCCTGCAAAGCCTGACATCTCTACCACACAGCCCTTTACAGAAAAAGTTTGCCAGCCTCCCTTTTAGCAGGTGGAACTGTGGCAAGGATGAATGTTAACAGGTGTGGCATGGAATGAGCACAGGACGTGACACAGCCATAAGAACCAACAGAAAAGGGGGCGCCTGGGTGGCTCAGTCGGTTAAGCGTCCAACTTCGGCTTGAGTCTGATCTCACTGTTCATGAGTTCGAGCCCCACATTGGGCTCTATGCTGATAGCTCAGAGCCTGGAGCCCGCTTCAGATTCTGTGTGTGTGTGTGTGTGTGTGTGTCTCTCTCTCTCTCTGACCCTCTCCCGCTCACACTCTGTCTCTGTCTCTAAAAAAACAAAGAAACAAAAACAAAAACAAAAAAAAAAACAGAAAAAACCCAACACCAACAGAAAAGGATGATGTTTACCATGCGCCAAGAGATACCCACTCAAAAAAAAAGCCACTAATCAAAATACTGCAAGTGTCTGAGGTCAGTTAGCCTATCAGATAACTCTCCCTATTAAAATGATTCATCTGGATCTGGTTTATCTCTCAGTCTCTTATATGTTAGGTTTGTGTGAGTCTGAGAGGGCTGATGACATCGAGGCCCTGATCCTTGCCAAGCTGAAGTCCAGCCTGGGATTTGGTGAGCTTCTCAGTCAGGTAGCTGCTACTCCACTGCATTACAATTGAACATGGAGTTGATTTACATTCGGGAAATTCTACACTCAGAAACCGTGATTCTGTGTTCCAACATCCCATACCATATACACATATATACACTCCCCAGTATGACTGCTGGGACCAACTCCTGGCCATGTCTGCCTTGTGTCCATACCAGCCCCTTGACCTCACCATCCTGCTCCTCCTCACCCTTTCCTGAACTTTTTATATCCTTAAAATTGTCACCAGTTGGAAAGCCATTTAGCCTGACAAGCTCCTCTCCCAAAATGCCTACCTATCCTCAGCTCTGACCCAGGCAGAGAAGTGCGGCATGGACAAATGGCCACCAGGCTGGTCTGGGGGTACAAAAGAGGCATAAATGGGGCTGGGACAGCTTCTCCTAGCCCATCTTTCCACCACTCCCCAACCTCTGCCCTCCCTTCCTCCTTGCACACCATATCCTTGGGAAGATTAGCTCTAAATTCCAAAACAGCTGTTACTTCACTGTCACTAGTGCAGGGTTCCTGTTCTTGCCCCCAAATGCCACAAACCCCTCCTTATAAAGTCCCCCAAGGGGGCCTCACTGACCCATGGCCAAAGTCAGCCCCACTTGCTATTACGAGTTCACCAGAGCCCTTGGAATGGTCTTGCCACCAGTCCCACCATGGTTGAAGGTACCCATTTCGAAAGCACCACTGTCCATGTCAGGAGTGCCATTTCCTGGGAAACCCACCCCCTCGCCGATCTTTGGGACACCAGAGTGGAGAGGGAGCTTACATGCAGGCAGGGGCAGGGACAAAGCCCTGGCAGGGACCAACTCCAGCTCGTCCTTTGGCCCCTGGGACCCAAGGTAGGTCAGCTGCATTTCTGGCTTCCTCTCTCCTCCCACAGCCTGGGGCCCTCATCCCTCACCAAAGTAGTTTGTGGGGTCCTGCTCCGCAGCAGGTACAAAGCGCTGCCACACTCTCCCATCGTGCTCCCCACTGTGCAGGCCAACTTGGAGACAAAGACTCCCTGCATATCAAACAGCTAGCTGCAGGGAGGGGAGCACTGTGGGCCACAACAGTTCCCAAGATGCCTGACATCACATGCAAGTCTTTACCAGTCCCAGGCGACATAAGACAAATGAGGTTGTTGTGGCAAGTTATCCCCCATAAAGTTAGAATACTGACCTTTATTCCGAAATCGTGGATTTTTGCGTGGTATACAAAAGTCCTTTATATCCTGAAGACATAATAGGGTTTTGTTTAATGTGCTTACTTTGCAAAATAAAAAGTTAGCAATCCTATCTGTCCCCAAATTAAAAGAAAGGAATGTGGTGCCTGGGTAGCTCAGTGAGTTAAGCGTCTGACTTGATTTTGGGTCAGGTCATGATCTCACTGTTCCGTGTCAGGTTCTTTTTTTTTTTTTTTTAATTGTTTATTAACCGTTGGGCAAAGATTTTATTTTGCAAAGTAGGCACAGTAAACAGAGCCCTATTATGTCTTCAGGGTATACAGGACTTTTGTATACCACGCAAAAATCCACGATTTCGGAATAAAGGT
>NW_024420251.1:908085-928066 GCF_014898765.1 Herpailurus yagouaroundi | reverse complement strand
GAAGTCGGACGCTTAACCGACTGCGCCACCCAGGCGCCCCCCCCCCCGTGTCAGGTTCTATGTTGAGCGTGGAGCCTGCTTAAGAGTCTCTCTCTCTCTGCCCCTCCCCCACACTAACTTGTGCACGTACTTGCGCGTGCTCGCTTGCTCTCAAAAAAAAAAAAAAAAAAAAAGGAAGAGAAAAGAAGATAAGAAAGAAAAGAGAAGAAAGGAAATCTACTCGCCAGTGAAATTCACAAATCTGTGAACCACCAGCAATATTCAGCCCACCCAGGGCCCTGATAGGTAGCAAATTTTTAAAACACACTCCACATGTAAACGGAAGCTCTGAAAATGGATTCTGAAACAATGTTCCCTCACATTTTTTTGAGTTGTTAACAAATTATTCCTCAGTCTCCTCTCTTGGATTTTATAGTAAGGCCAGGTCAGGCAGAGCCTTGAATGCCATGCTAATGACAAAGATTTGATCCTAAGAACAGAGGGAAGCCATTTGAAGGGTTTTAAGCATGGCAGAGGGACAGCACAAATGGTCCACAGGAATGGCTCCTGGCATTATCTCGGAGAAGAGGCTGGGAGCCATGGGCCTAAGGAGAAGGGTTTGGATTCAGAGGATGTACGTGGCTACAGAAAGGAGGGGATGTGTGTGGGGGCCTGACCCTATTCTCAGGGCAGGAGAGGAAAGCAAGTCCAAGGTGCCCTGTGGGGAGGAGACACACGACAAGCAACTGTGCCTTCACGTGACACAGGCACTTATGAGCAGAGGGAAGCATCGAAGTACTAGTCCACCGCACAGACAGATGGGCATGTGTGAGGGCTGGAGGGGGAAGGGGTGTCTGAGAGAGACGCCCAGAAATGAGAGAGTGGGCAGCAGAGGGAATTTGAGTTGGCTAGAATCAGGTCGCGCAGGGCTCACGGAGCAAACAAGATCTGGACTCTATCCAAACGTGACTGAGAACCCCAGTGCGTTTTAAGTGGGGCTGGGGTGAGGCTGCAGGGTGACGAGATCAGACTGGCATTTCCTGGATCCATTTCTTCAAGGAGACTCAGGACTGCGTTAGTCCAGCATCTGCCTTAGAAAATGCTGCTGTAGGTGACAGAGCCATCGAAGAGTGAAAACCTGGGGAGAGCGGAGGAGAAGCTGGATGCCATGCAGAGGCAGGGAGAAGAGCGAAGAGGCACCAGAGATGGGGAGCCGGGGGAGGCCCGGTGGTGTTTTCTTAACACACCAAGGACCATATAAGGGTGAGGATAGTGGCCATGATGGTGCAATGAGAACAGTGTAGAAGGAAAGGAAGACAGGTGCAAAATGCCCATGGGTCACGACTCAGTTTCAAGTCTCATTATCATGAGAAGGAGTCCTCTTCTCCGGAAATCTAAATGCAGAACACCCACTCGTCTTCTGGAAGCCTGCGTGCCAAGTCAAGCAGGGCAAAACCTTATACCTGCATGTTTTCCTAATGGGAGAGACTGTTCTGTAAATTTCTTTCTACTGCTCAGTCGAGTTAATATGAAATTTGCATAAGCACTTGGCAAAAAATAACTTATGTCTCTGCAATATTTCCGAGGCAGCATTTTCTACTCTGCGGGAATAGGACTTAACATTTGCCCCTGCAATGCAAAGGAGTAAGGGACCTTATGTAACTTACCTGGTGCAGTCTCCCTGCAGCGGTGAGAAGACTCAAAACCACAGAAATCAACATGTGGCCTCTTTAGGTCTTTGCATGTAATCAAAGCAGTGCAGAAGAAGTTACAGAGCACAAATGTAGAAAATAGCACCCCATTAATAGTAATATCATTGCATTGTTGGCTTTCCACAGGCATTGCCTCCCCTTTGGGGCACCGCTACATGAAACACCTCTCCCCACATACACACATAAGCACACACGTGTATATACGGTGCTAGTGTACAGGGATTTGAATATTACAGGAGCCCAACCCCAGCCCATCCAAAATTATCATTCGATTCCACTAACTCCTATGCAAATGCCAAACCTGTTTGACTGCAGAATTTTATCACCTGGCATGGGTAAACCAAGGCAGAGAAATGGGAGTGGCGTGAATCTGCCTGTACCTGGTTATATGAACTTGAACAAAAATTGATTAACATGTATCGATTGAGTGCCTGGCAATTCTACTTCTTCAAGACTTCTTAAAGCAACCCCTTCTCTCCGTCCCCACTAAGGACACCCTACACGAGTGGGCCCCTTACTTCTCCTTCTCCTCTCTTCTGTTCACTCTTGACAGTAGGGGAAGAAGGAGCTTCTGAAACTATTAACCTGGATGACCATCAGTGTGTTCTCTAGAGTAAACCGTCTGTTTTTTCCTTTGCTCATTCAGTTTCTTAAATTCCACACGTGAATGAAATCATATAGTATTTGTCTTCCTCTGATTTATTTTACTTAGCATTATACTCTCTAGTTCCATCCATGTTGTTGCAAATGTCAAGATTTCATTCTTTTTGATGGCTGAGTAATATTCATATATATATGAATCATATATAATATATATTATATACATATGTATATATATCACTTCTTGATTTGTCTATTGATGAAAATTTCCATAATTTGGGTATTGTAAGTAAATATAGGGGTGCGTATATCTTTTTGAATTTGTGTTTTCATGTTCTTTGGCTAAATACCCAGTATAGATTCCTGGGTCATAGGATAGTTCTATCTTAAAATTTTTGAGGAACATCCCTACCATTCTCCAGAGTGGCTGCACCAGTTTGCATTCCCAGCAACAGTGCCCAAGGGTTCCTTTTTCTCCACGTGCTCACCAACACTTGTTGTCTCTTGTGTTGCTGAGTTTAGCCATTCTGACAGGCGTGAGGTGATTATCTCATTGTGGTTTTGATTTGTGTTTCCCTGATGATGAGCGATGAGTTGGGCATCTTTTCACGTCTCAGTCCCTTCTCTCTTCTGGGCCAGCTTATTCACACTCACATACCAATCACACCCACCTTTACCTTCCCAGCCCTGGGGAAGGTACGTGTACCTTCAAATGCCTGTTCTGCATTGTCTAATGCTTTTTCAGAGGCATTGCAATGTCCAGATAAGAACTGTTCATCCTTGTCCCGAAAAGCACCCTGCCACTCCCTGCCGTGGTCCCCATCTCAGTAAATGGCACCACTGATATCCCAGTTGCTGAGGCCCCAAACCTACGACGCAGCCTTGACCCCTCCCTGGTCTCCCTCACTCCATGACCAAGTCCTGCAAACTCTGCCTTCTAAATCGTCTTGGATGGGTGCACCCAAGTCTGCCCTGAATAACTGCAAAGCTGCCTCCAGCCCGTTCTGCACCCAGCAGCCAGGGGGAGCCTCTTAGTAAGTAAATCAGATCATGTTCCCTTGCTTGAAACCCATCAATCTCATGTTAAAGGCACTCCATCTCGCCCAGAGCAAATCCAGATTCCTGTCCGTGGCCTGCAGAGTGCTCCATGATCTGGCCTGACTCACTGCTCTCACAAGTTCTCCCTGCTTCGTGCCTCCAGGTTTTCCTGTGTATTTCCATCATCTGTACTGACAGTATGTTCTAGTAAGGCCTTAGTGACCTTTCTACTCCCACAGCCTCTGTGCTAGACTCTACCTTCACACTGGGCGTGCTGCTTTCAGATTCCTTTATAAACTGAGGTAAAATTCACATAACGTAAAACTCACCCTTTCAAAGTAAACAATTTTGTGGCATTTAGTACATTCACAGTGTTGCCTAACCATTACTATTTACTTCCAGAATATTTCCATCATCCCAAAAGGAAACTCCATACCCTTGAGCTGTCACTCCCTATTTCCCCTCCCGCAGCCCCTGACAACCACTAATCTCCTTTCTGTCTCCATGGATTTGCCTCTGCGAGACATTTCCTACAAAAAAAAAAATCACATGATATGTGGCCTTTTGTGTCTGGTTTCTTCTATTTAAGCATCATGTTTTCAAGGCTCATCCATGGTTGTAGTAGGTAATAGAACCCCATTCATTTTTTGGCTCAATAATATTCCATTGTATGGAGAAACCACATTTTGTGTTTCCATTCACCAAAAGTGGGACATTTGGGTTGTTTCCAGTTTGGGGCTATTGTGACTAATGCTTCTATGAACCTGCATGTAAACGTTTTTGTGTGGACATGTGTTTTCATTTCTCTTGACTTTGTACCTGAATTGTTGGGTATCAGGGGAGCTTTTAAAATTACCCCCTGTCAGGCCCCACTCCCCAAGATGTTGATGTAGTTGACCTCAGGCAGGTTAGGCACTAGTGTTTTTCTGAAGGCTCCCCTGATGAGTCGAATACACAGCTAACTAAGGCCGTGAACCACTGACTGAGACCATGGCTGTCTTCGTCTGCTCTGCCAGCTAAGAATGGCTGAGAAAAATCAAATAGAAGAATATTTTATGACACGTGAAATGATGTGACCTTCACATTTCCATGTCCATAAATCCAGTTCTGTCGGCACGCAGCCACGCCCATGCGTTTACCTGTTGTCTAGAACTGCTTTTGTACTAACGGGGCCCAGTGGAGTGAGTAGTTGTGACAGAGACTGCGTGACCCACAGAACTAAAAATATTTACCATCTGGCCCTTTCTTCACTCGACTGCTGGAAACCCACTCTCTCCTGGAGTGGCCTCTCTGGAGCTGGGGGAAGCCCCGTTGGGGTGGGTCTGTGGTGCAGACTATCTCTGAAGCCCCTTTCAGTTCTGAGTTTTCAGATGCACTGTCCGTCCCCTGCATCACCTTGTCGAGTCCTCCTGGCGACCCAAAGAGAAGGCTGCCATTGCCTTTATTATCGCCACTTTACAGACAACACAACAAATTTTCAGGTAGGAAAAGTGACATTAGCCAGGCTACCCAGCCAGTCAGTGGCCTGCCTGGCATCCACACTCCAGTGCAGCTAATCCCATTCCCTCCAGTGACATGGATGTGCCGGGTGCCTGCTGTTGAAGCGGACGCAGTCTCAGAGAACTTGGCCGGCCGGGAGGGCACACCGGCAGGTGGTGACCAGCTCTGCATTATGTTGTGGATGTGAGCAGCTGTGAGTGGAGCTCAAGAGGAGAACAAGAATTTCTGGAGAGGACTTAGGTAGTGTGCCCAACACTGTGATATGCACTTGAGTACGATCCTATTTAATAATTTCAGGACTCTGTGAGGGAGGATGTTAGTTTCCTGTGGCTGCTGTAACAAATTAACACAAACTTTGATGGCTCGAAAACAACACAAATTTATTCTGTCACAGTTCTGGAGGCAAGAAGTTCAAAATCAAGGGGTCACCAGGACTGTGCTACCTCTGAAGCCTCTAGGGGAAGCTCCTTCCTCCCACCTTCCAGCTTCTGGTTCCTTGTTCCTTCGCTTGTAGGTACATCACTCCAATCTCTGGCTCTGTCTTTGCATGGCCTTCTCACAAGGACACCAGTCAATGGATGTAGGATCCGTGCTAAATCCAGTGTGGTATCATCTAGAGATCCTTAACTTAATTACATTTGCAAAGACCATATTTCCAAGTGACATCTCATTCTGAGGTCCCTGGTGGACATGAATTTGGGGGAACACAATTCAGCCCTCTAAAGGGCTCAGTCTACAGATAAGAAATCTGAAGCCCACTCTCGTGCCATGAGACCAGTTACCCTCATACCTAGTTCCTTAAAGACTTAGGAGCCAATGCTGAGTTCCGGATCATTTTAACACCTCTCTTCTCACAGAGAGAGAGAGAAAAAAAAGACATACAAAAAGCCCACGTGACCCTTACCTTACACCATATATGAATATTACCTCAAAATGGATCAATGACCTGAATGTAAGAGCTAAAATTATAAAACCCTTAGAACAAAACATTGGGCAAAATCTTCATGATGTTGGATCTAGCCATATTGGTGGTTGAGACACCAAACACAGAGGCAACAAAAGAAAAAACAGATACATTGAACTTCATCAAAATTAAAAACTTTTGTAGCTCGAAGGGCACCATCAACAGTGAAAAGGCAACGACCTACCAAATGGGAGAAAATATTTGCAAATCATATATCTGACAAGGGATTAACATAAACTGCTATAACTCAACACCACCACCACCAGCAGCAGCAACAAACAACCCAATTAAACAAGTAGGCTCCAAAGAAGATGTTCCAAGCCAAGAAGTGACTAGTCACTCCCAAACCTACAGTCAGATACTCCTTCACACCTGTTCCTCCAGAAATTCAATCTAGAATTGCCATATGATCCAGCAATTCCACCCTTGCGCACATGCCCTGAAGAATTGGAAGCACAGATGTGAACAGATGTTTGTGCGACCATGATCGTAGCAGCATTGTTCATAATGACCAAAAAGTGGAGACAACCCAAGTGCCTACTGCTTGATGAATGGGTAAACACAATGTGGCATATACAGACCATGGAATACTATTCAGTTATAAAAAGGAACCAAATTTTGATAGATATGACCACGTGGATGGACCATGGAAACATTACACTTAGTGAGATAAACTAGGCACAGCGGGACAAACGCTGTACGATTCTGTTTATAGGAAGTGCATAAGCTGGAATAGGTACACTCATAGAGACAGAAAGTGGAATAGAGGTTACGATGAGTTGGGGGTAGGGAAAAGGGGAAGTTATTATTTAATGGATAGAGTTTATGTTGGGGATGATGACAAAGTTTTGTGTATAGATGGTGGTGATGGTTACAGAACATTGTGAATGTAATTAATGCCAGTGAACTGTGCACTTACAGATGGCTAAAATGGTAAACATTATGTATATTTGACCACAATTAAAAAAATGTGTTTAAAAAAAACAAACCTTGTGAGCTTGAAGGAAAGCACTTTAGAATGGGAAATATGGGACAGTCGGCTAGGCATAGCTCCTGCCGCCTCACCTTGCCTCCCATGAATGCCTCTGGAATGCACTGGAGTGACAATGGGAACAACCTCCCCGGGCAGGCATACTCACTGAGGCCTCTCTGCGCAGTGCTCCCTGAGGCCCGTTCTCTCCCCAGGGTTTGGCCCTTCCTTTTCTGCTTAGGCAGAGTCCTAAGACAAAGAGGTTTTCGTGCACTGGTATCTCCTTTTCTTACTCTCGCCCTCCACACCCAGCCCATTTGTGATCACATGTCCCAGCTTCCTGTCACTTCTTTTTGGCCCCCATCCCAGTCTAACAGAGCCCTGGGAGTGACATTTGCCGTCTTACTCCCCCAGTGCCCTCTGCTGACTTAGTGGTGGCTTGTCTTTGAGAGCATCTGCCACCCTACTCGTGTCCTCCCTTGGATATGACGTTCTCTTGGCTTCCAGTTGCCTACACGATCAGGCCGCATGCCTTTGCCTGGAGTTCAATGCCCAGCCTGCCCTGCCTTAGTACCTCTGGTCCAACAGGTGACCTCACTGTCCCCTGAAAGGGCTTTGTACCTCCCTGTCCCCTTGGCTTTTCACCTGAGGTTTTTGTTACCCACTGTGCTTCCCTTAGCCTCTCTATCCCAGTACCCAAATGCTAGTGTCCTCTGGGCCCAAGGTCATCATGCACCTCTTTCTGGTGGTCTTTGAAATTCAAATCTTATATATTTAGCAGGAAATCATCTGTCACCACCTTGGGTGGGCATTTCCATCTCTTGTTATTTTTCAAAATGTACCCCGATGTTAATTTTATCTAGAGGGAAACTTCTGGAAGCCAGGGACTCATCTTTCTTGGCATTTCTCTCCTCTGCATGTAATTGGTACAAAATGAACATTGGCCAAGTTGGCTTGGTGAAAACGAAGGGCACATCTAATTATTCGGTACTCTTGGCACTCAGGTCCCTCCTGCCTCAGCTGCCTTCACTCTTTCCATCAGGCTCTAGCAGAGAGGGTGGCCCTGGGCTCAGGACATGGAGAGGTCAGTAGCTCTCCTTCTGTCATCTGTCGGAAGTTTCCCTTAGAAACTCTGACCTTTGAATTTTTCCAAGATGATCTTTCTGTGGCAAAAGCTTGTGAAAGAACCGAGTGAAAGCACCCCACTCAGAGATCTGCTCCCTGTGTCTTCTGGGACTTCTTCCCACTCACTGCTGCCACCGTCTCTGCCCTGGTTCCAGCTGTCACCATATCGCATCAGGATTATTACAGCAGCTGCTCCCTGGTCCCGCTGCCTCCAGTGCTGCCTCCAGGAATCCATGCTCCGCACAACAGTCAGGGTGGCTGTCTGGAAACATTGTTTTTCTTTCACTCCCCAGCTCACAAATGGCAACTGGTCTCTGAGATAAAACACAGCTCCTGAGAGTGGTGTTCCAGGTGAGCTGACCCTCTGACCCTGGGTCGCAGCCCCTCTCATACCTCCTATGATTCTAATACTGCACTTAGGGCACAATTCATTTCCAAAATGAAACAGGCATGTCGATGCCTCTGGGGTTCAGTCCAGGCAGTTCCCCCCTCCTGAAACATCTGACCGCTTGTAACACATCTTGAAAGAGTCACCTCGTCCCTGAGCCCTGTCTCCTCAGCCCTCCCCCCACCTTGGGACTTTGCCCCAGCATGAAGTCAATAAATACTCTCTAAAGAAAGAAATAGGGCATGATGAGATCCCACTTCACGCCCACTAGGGAGGTTATAATCAAACAGGCAGATCATATCAGGTGTTGGCGAGGATACGGAGAAATTTGAGCCTTCGTACGCTCATCACATGGCTAGGAGCACCGTCTTCGTTTGGGCTGCTATAACAGAACGCCACAGGCTGGGGGGCTTATAAAGACAGACATTGATTTCTCACAGTTCTGGCGAGAGCCCTCTTTCTGGTTCATGGACAGCTGTCTTCTCCCCGTGTCCTCACACAGCAGAGGAGAGAAGGTCTCTTTCATAAGGCCACTAATCCCACTCGTGGGATCTCCGCCTCTTGACCTAATCCCCTTCCAAAGGCCCAACTCCCAATACCATCGCTTTGGGGTTAGGATTTCAACATATGAATCTGGGGAGGGTGTGGACACAAAACATTCAGTCTATAGCAAATGTAAAACGTTTCTGCCACTAAGGAAAACTCTCTGAGGGTTCCCCCATCTAGTTAAACACAGACCCAGCAATTTAAATCCTAGGTGTACACCCGAGAGAAATGAAAACATACGTCCATGCAAAACCTGTACATGTGTGTTCACGACATCATTATTTATACAACTCAGATGTCCACAAACTGATGAATGGGCAAATAAAATGTAGTATATCCACACAATGGAATGCCATGAGCCAATAAAAAGGAATGAAGTATGGATCCATGCCACAACATAGGCGAGCCTTGAAAATATGATGCTGAGTGAAAGAAGCCAGACACAAAAGGCCACATGTTGTATGATTCCATATACATGATGTGTTCAGAATAGGCAAACCCAGAGAGACAGAAAAGGGGATAGGTGGCTGCCTAGGGCTGGGGTGGGGAGGGAAGGTTGGGAGGTGGTGGTAAAGAGGGCAGAGCTTCTTTTCCGGGTCATAAAAACGTTGTGGGATTAGATAATTATGGTGGTTGCACAGCCTTGTGCATAGACTACAAACTACCGACTCGTACACTTTGAAAGTGAGTTATGCAGTATGTGAATTATATCTCAAAAAAAGCTGTTAAAAAAAGGAAAGGAACCAATTGGCAAGTGTGTATGAAGCAGTTACTCCATGCCCAATACAGAGTAAGCATTTTTAAGAATGTTTATTTATTTCTTTTGAGAGGGGGGAGGGGCACAGAGAGAGGGAGAACGAGAATCCCAAGCAGGTCTGCACTGTCAATGCAGAACCTGATGCGGGGCTCGATCTCATGAACCATGAGACCGTGACTGGGCTGAAATTAAGAGTCAGATGCTTAACTGACTGAGCCACCCAGGTGCCCCAACACTCTGAAGGCATTAGCTCCATGATTCTCATCACAACCCTATGAGATGGAGGGGTAGACTGAATGTTCCATGGGGAATTCACATATCAAAGTCCTAACCCCCAATGTGCTGATATTAGGAGGTGGGGCTTTCTTGAGGTGATTAGGTTTAGATGAGATCGTGAAGGTAGAGCCCCCATAATGGCATTAATGCCCTGATAAGCAGAGACACCAGAGTTCTCTTTCTTTCTCTCTTCTCCATGTGAGAACACAGCAATAAGCCAGCTGTCTGCAAGCCAGCAAGATAGCTCTCACCGGAAACTGAACTCAGCTGGCACCTTGATCTTGGACCTTCCAGCATCCAGAACTGTGAGAAATAAATGTCTTGTTGTTTAAGCCACCCAGCCTGTGGTATTTTGCTTTAGCAGCCCACGCTAAGACAGATAGGCACCATGGTTATAGCCATCTTATGGCTAAAGAATCTGAGGCAGAGTAAAGTAGCTTGCCCAATGTCATGCAGCCCATAAGTGGCAGCCCCGGGATGTGGCTTTCAAACCCCTGCACCTGACTGTCTGTCATGTAGACAACTGTGTGCCTGTGCGCTACAGGTTTTGTGGTCAGGAAAGGGATAATTGGTTCCTCAATGGCACTCCAGAAGAGGGATTTGAAGGGTCCTAAACCCATAGAAGTTGCTTGTCCTGGGGAGTCCTGGCAGAATAAGGCTCCCAGATCCCAGGTCAGTCAGTGGTAAGGGGGTCTCTTTCCTTCTTTCAGAGGAGCTGGCTGCCATCCACCCAATCTCAGCCTTAAAATTTGGGCCAGTGGGCCAAGCCCACCCAGCAGGGGATCCACTCTGGCGGGCCAGGAGAGAACCAGGGAGAGCATCCCTGGCCTTCAGCTTTCCTAGTGCCAGGGCCAGACCTCTGCCTCTGTACATGCTGGACCTTGAATCATGAAGCAGAGGCATACGGAAGCCCATACTGGGTCCTGGCATTGCTTATTGCTAGGAGGAGACTAAAGGCATGGACTCATTCGGGGTATAGAGGATAGCATTCAGCTGTAGAGGTAAACTCAGAGAGTGTTGCCTTTGGAGCCAGCCAGCTCTGGCTTCCAAATGTGGCTCTGCCATTTACTAGCATTTACTGTGTGACCTTGGTCAAGACACCTTGCCTCTCTGGACCTCAGTGTCAGAATACATAAAATAGAGGGTAAAAACGTTAACACACAGAGCAAGTGCACACAACAGTTCCTAGCACACAGTAAGCTCTCAACAGTAGTAGCTTTTTACTTTGCTTGTTTTAGCTATTATTTTGGCTAAGCAGGTGGGAAAGAAATGAGGCATAATAAGAGAAATATCTGGGTTATAGATACTTCCCAAATCAGAACAGAAATATTTTGACATCATTTTCCCTATACCCTCTCCAAGGGCTTTGTTCAGATCTAGAAGGAAGGGGGTGAGAGTCCTACGGTCTTCTGGTCAGCCCACAATGCCTGGCCGCATGCCTCGTTCTGGCTACCCGGAACCTCTCTGAGACATGGTAACAAGCTGAGGAACCAGTGATCAGGATGTCAGCAGGAACTCAGAACTTTCATAAAAGGAACAATCCTGGACAGTGTTTAGACAAGAGAAAAAGATGGCTTTAAGGGGTTAAAAACAAAAAAGGGTGATGGAGAGGTTCTGATCTGTTTCGTGTTGCCTCAACTTGTGGAAATAAGATTAAAGGGGACAAGCTATGGGGTGACAGATTTGGGAACTTTCTAAGGGGAAGAACAACCTCAAGATGGAAGAGCTGGCTGGTCTCTTGGGGATGCTTAGGCGTGGTTCTGTAGTGCCCCTTTGATGTCCCTTCCAACCTGGAGACCATATGACTCACTCACCTCCCCCACCAGGTTTTTGCCAGGGCAATAGTGAAAGGCTGGTTTCCAGAACAGCTAGAGCAAAGCAAAGAGAGGGTTTGGCAGGTTCTTTGTTTAGTCTGAGCCCAAATTTGAGACACACCTTTGAGACTCTGCCACGTCCTGCTCGTGGCCAAGCTGAACATAACGCAGATTTTTCTGCCCACCTTCCACCCTTGCTCTGTGACCACAGGGGAGAGAGTGGGGCTGTGAGCTTCTGTTAAGAGTCTTAGTTATTGTCTTGTCTTTAGAAACAGGATGAACGAGTGAATGGGGGAGGCACACTGAAATAATTGCGAGGATTCTATCTGCTTCAAGGGCAGGGTCTAGCTGATGAACTGGTGCCCAGCCCATCATTTCCAGAGAACACAATTCTGAAGTTCATTTCTCAGTGTGCCCCTTTATCTCTTGAAAATGAAATCCTGGCATTTAAATGTGATCGATACCCTTACAGAGTTCTTCACTCAGATGGTCATCGAAAGGTATGTGGGGGGCTTTCCAAGCGGAAGGCTCCTACCTTCAGTGTTATCTGGTCTGGCAGACCCTTGTTTACAGATGGAGAGACTGAGGCCCAGAGACAGGAAGTGACTTGTCTAAAGTCACAAAGCAAGGCATCAGCAATGTAAACCAGGCCTCCTGCCTTTACGTGGACTTGCAGATGGTGTGGCTGCCTGGGCTGTGGCTGCTCTCGGTGGCCTCCTGGGGATCAATCATGCCATCTTGTTCCCTCAGCTCAAAGGAGGTCTTTCATTTGTATGAGGTTCTTCCGACAAGTTCAAATCAAGCGGAATGGTTTCTAACCGGCAGCGGGGTTTTCAGTTATACATAAACCCCAGGAGGGACCAAGTACTTACCCAACAGGATAATTTGACACTCCAGCAGGACCCATTTGAAGGGGTGACAGCATTTGAAGGGGTGACAGTAGCTGATTTCAATGTTAGTCAGTTAATGCTTGTAATTTACAAGTGATGCTGCTTCTCTTAGCACCATTTCCTGTGGGCTATTTGGGAGCGCAAACAATACAGTCCTTATCGGAGGATTTGTGCTTATTTTGAGTTTGACTTCACCAGCTAGGCAGAGAGACAGCTTGGAAAGTGTGCTGAGTCTCATTCTGCTATGCCCTGCGATGAGCCTATCCTGTCCAAAGTTCTATCTGCAGGCCATGAATCCAGTGCTATTCATGGGCATAGAACAGAATGAACCAACTCAAACCATTTAACTTGCTTGATGTTCTCTAAACCCCACTCCCCACTTTAAATGCACGAGCTCAAGGCCCATTTCAAAGGTTAAATATTGTAAAAATGAGGAAATTGTCACAGGTTGTACTTGGAAAGAGTTCCACTGATGCTGAAGTCCCCTGACCTGTGGGTGGTATGTCTTCAAAGAGATTCACTTGAATGGATTTAGGAAGAGGAACTGTCAACAACAAAATTGTTCTTTGTGCGTTAAGTGTGGACATGTTCACACCATATAGGGACTCTGTGGGGCAATGCTTTCATGATTGCTTTTATTTATTTTTTATCTTTTAATATAATTTATTGTCAAGTTGGCTCACATAGTGTATACACAGTGTGCTCTTGGTTTTGGGGGTAGATTCCCATGATTCATGACTTACATACAACACCCAGTGCTCATTCCTGGAGCTCTCATATCACCCAGCAGTTCGATTCCTAGGGATCTGCCCATAGAAATGAAAACATGTGTTTGCACAGACTTACTCATGAATAATCATAGCAGCATTATTCATTATAGCCAATGTGGAGGAACCTTGAAAACAATAGGCTAAGTAAAAGAAGCCAGGCACAAAAGGCTAAGTATTGAAGGAGCCAAGCAAGGCAGGCAGCCTCTAGAAGCTGGAAAAGACAAGGAAACAGGGGCGCCTGGGTGGCTCAGTCGGTTAAGCATCCGACTTCGGCTCAGGTCATGATCTCACAGTCCATGAGTTCAAGCCCCGCGTCGGGCTCTGTGCTGACCACTCAGAGCCTGGAGCCTGTTTCCGATTCTGTGTCTCCCTCTCTCTCTGCCCCTCCCTGTTCATGCTCTGTCTCTCTCTGTCTCAAAAATAAATAAACGTTTAAAAAAATTAAAAAAAAAAGACAAGGAAACAGATTCTCTCCTAGACCTTCCAGAAGGGACCCTGCCAATACCACCTTGATTTTAGGTCATCTGTGACCCATTCTGGACTTCTGGCCCCCAGAACTATAAAAGAATAAAGGTGTGTTGTTTCAAGCCACCAGGTTGGTGGGAGTTTGTTATAGCAACCATAGGAAACTAATACTGAGCCAGAATGTGAACACAAGTATCTCTGGCTCAGGAACTCATGGTCATTCTTCACTCTACACAGGTTCTCAAGGGCTGCTTCCTTTAAGACCATTTCCCTCACTGGTCCTTCCAAAAGAAAGTCTTTTCTCTCCATCCTTGCACACAGACGCAATGTGACCACTGAAGCAAGATGCTCTGCTGCTGGCTTTGAAAATGGAGGCAGGGCGCATGAGCCAAGGTACGCAAGGAATGTAGCTTGGCATATCAGAAAAAGTAAGCAAACAGATTCTCGCCTAAAGCCCCACAATGGGGGTGGCCCACCCAAAACCGTGGCTTCAGCCCAATGAAACTGATTTTGGACTTCTGACTTACAGAAATGTAAGAGAATACGTGTGTGTTGTTTGAAGCCACCAAGTTGGTGGCAATTTGTTATAGTAGCCCAAAGAAATGACTACAACTCCCCTGATGAGATATGCTTTGAGAAGGTACTGCAGTCACAGAAGTTTGGGCTCAGGAGCAGGGCATTCAGTGACCATTTGCTCCTTGCAAACAACAGTCTACATGGGCCTGACTTTCTGTGCAATGCCCTGGCTGTTCTGGAACTTACTGGAACATTTCATGGAATAACGAGAGGCATGCTGGAGGGCCACCCTCTTCAGTCCTGGCAGATCAGTTTCCCAGTGTGCAGAATCTTGCCTGTTCTGCCCAACTCTGTCCATGTGTCTGAGAGTGCCATCTGCCCTACCTGCCAGGGCAGAATGTGGTCAAAAGGAGTATTCTTTCACTATCTTAACATATCTACTCTGCAGTGTCTACTCCAAGAAATGATTAGAGCTCCTGATCCAGTGTATTTTCTCCAGGCATCTCTTGGTTTGTCTAGCAATTGTCAAGCCTTTATGAATTTCCACTTTGCGCCCTCAACTGTACGTGTCTTAAAAATTGAGCTGTGTTTGCTTATTCATTCACCAAGGGCCATGCTCCCTCTGAAGGCTCCAGGAAAGAATCTCTCCTAGTTCCCAGGGGCTGCTAGCAATCCCTGGTGTTCCTTGGCTTGTAGATGCATCACTCCAAAACAGAATCACCTCTGTCTTCACATGGGATTCTTCTTGTGTGTCTCTGTGTCCCTGTATCTTTACGTGGCCTTCTTACAAGGATACCGGTCATTGGATTTAAGGCCTACCTTAATCCAGTATGAAATTCATCTTAACTTGATTACATCTGCAAAGACCCTATTTCCAAACTCACGTTCATAGGTACCAGCGATTAGGACGTCAACATATGTTTCAGGGAGACTCGTTTTAACCCAGAATACCTTCCAAACAGCCTTGGCAATATCTTGCTCCTTTGAGGCAAAGAGGACTCTTCCTCCCATTTAGTGTCAACTGTGTTTCTCTTCCTTCAGCTAGCTAGAACATTAGGATAAGAAGCAGCCACCTCCAGGTCCTGGATATTCAACACTGGCCGGCAGGTTCAATGGACTTTCCACTCTGGCTGACAGTAGACGAAGGGCTGGATATGCGTCCAGATGTCATGGAATAGTCAATCTCCTGGCTGGCTTCACTGAAGCAGGCCCGGCTGCAAAGGGCTGTCGGTCATGGTGCGTGTTCTTCTGCCCCAAACTTGGATCAAGTGAAACCTATGTACTTATGTATATAGACACATTATTCACAATAGCCAAAAAGTAGAAACAATCCAAATGCCCATCAGTAGATGAATGGAGAACTGACACCTGCTCCAACATGAATAAACCTTGGAAAGTTCATGTTAAGTGACGGAAGCAGACACAAAAGACCACATACATATTATGCAATTATATTCATATGAAAGTCCAAAACACAGAAATCTATTCAGATAGAGTAGATTAGTGGTTGTGGGGGGCTGGTGAGGATGAGGGATGGTAGCTAAAGGGTAAAGGTAATGAAAATGTTCCAAAATTAACTTTGCTGGTGGCTGCACGACTGTGAATATACTAGAATCCATTGAAGTGCACACTTTAAATGGGTGGCTTATGTGGTATGTGAATTATATCATACTAAAGCTGTTTAAAAAATGCCATAAGGAGGGGTGCCTGGGTGGCTCAGTTGTTAAGCATCTGACTTTGGTTCAGGTCATGATCTCATGGTTCATGAGTTCGAGTCTGCTTCAGGTGAGCCTTGCTTCTTTCTCTCTCTCTCTCTCTCTCTCTCTCTCTCTCTCTCCCTCTGCCCCTCCTGGGATTCTCTCTCTCTCTCACTTGAGCCCTCTCTCTCTCCCAAAAATAAAATAAAATAAAATAAAAATAAAAACATGTTACAAACTCATGTTATCTGTACATGGTATATAATATAAGCACAGACTATATAGTCCCTATTCAGCTATGCTTATATGGAGGTCTCACACTCAACTATTATGTCATTACATAGTTTTGTTTCATTAATTTGGCTTTTGGGAATGCAAACTGGTGCAGCTGCTCTGGAAAACAGTGTGAAGTTTCCTCAAAAAATTAAAAATAGATCTACCCTATGACCCAGCAATAGCACTGCTAGGAATTTACCCAAGGGATACAGGAGTGCTAATGCAGAGGGGCACTTGTACCCCAATGTTTATAGCAGCACACTCAACAACAGCCAAATTATGGAAAGAGCCTAAATGTCCATCAACTGATGAATGGATAAAGAAATTGTGGTTTACATATACAATGGAATACTACGTGCCAATGAGAAAGAATGAAATCTGGCCTTTTGTAGCAATGTGGATGGAACTGGAGAGTGTGATGCTAAGTGAAATAAGTCATTCAGACAAAGACAGATACCATACGTTTTCACTCCTATGTGGGTCCTGAGAAACTTAACAGAAGACCATGGGGGAGGGGAAAGTGAAAAAAAAAAAGTTACAGAGAGGGAGGGAGCCAAACCATAAGAGACTCTTAAAAACTGAGAATAAACTGAGGGTTGATGGGGGGTGGGAGGGAGGGGAAGGTGGTTGATGGGCATGGAGGAGGGCACCTGTTGGGATGAGCACTGGGTGTTGTATGGAAACCAATTTGACAATAAGTTTCATATTAAAAAATAAATAAAGCCCTTTATATGTTAATTTAAAAAGTGACAAAAATTAAAAAAAATTAATTTGGCTTTATCCCACCCTTATTTTATTTTTTTAAATTCTTTTAATGTTTATTTTTGAGAGACAGAGAGAGAGAGAGAGAGAGACAGAGAGACAGAGCACAAGTAGAGGAAGGGCAGAGAGAGGGAGACACAGAATCCAATGCAGGCTCCAGGCTCTGGGCTGTCAGTGCAGAGCCCGACCTGGGGCTCTAACTCATGAACCATGAGATCATGACCTGAACCGAAGTTGGATGCTTAACTGACTGAGCCACCCGGGTGCCCCAATGCCACCCATATTTTAAGCTTATCACTTGGATTCAGTTCCCATGCATTACAAGGAAATTGAAGTTTACTAAATAATCTGCACTTAGTTCTTTAAGATAACTGGTATATACCTCCACTCTGTTCTGTTCTATAGTATTAAGGATGACCTTAATACTGCATTCCTTCTGAGGGCTCTAGGAGAGAATCAGTTCCCTTGTCTTTTCCAGCATCTAGAGGCCATTTTTGCTCCTTGGCTTATGGCCCCTTCCTCCATCTTCAAAGCCAGAAGTGTAACATCTTACAATCTGTCTCTCTCTGTGACTCTCATCCCCCACCTTCCTCTTGTAAGAACCCTTGTGATTACACTGGGCCTATCTGCATAATCCAAATAATCTCCACATTCCAAGATCCTTCACTTAATCACATCTGCAAAGTCACTTTTTCCATGTAAAGTAAGATAGTCATGAGTTCTGGGGCCTAGGAATGGACACCGTGGAGAGCTGGCCACTATTTAGCCAACCGTAGTGAAGCTCCATTCTAGATAGAGTATTTGATGCAGAGTCTCTCGGGGGAGTACTGTGAGAAAGAGGAGGAGCAGTCTTTGCAGCCTAGTCATTCTGGGGGTTCTGTAGGTGATTTTCCCATTGCCAAATACCATGAGGTCTTGCTACTCTGTGCACACCTCTACACCAACGGTGACGGGAGGGATTGGTGCTCTCAGTCCCAGGGACACTGGTTTGCATATGCTAGGTGTTTGGTAACCATTGGCCCAAGGCAGACTGGGTCCTTGCCCCAGGAGAGGATGAAAGTCAATCTAAAGGGGTCCCTCTTGATGGGCTGTTTCAAGTTCATCACTAAAGAATCTTCTTAATTAATAGAAGCCCTTCTTTGGAGTTAATTTCAACCTTTTCTACCACGACAGAAGCTTGTTTGGTTCTTGGATTAAGTGTACAATACCTTCTGAGTGGAACATCTGTAGACTAGAAAGGCACCATTAATTTACTTACACCTTTTGAGCAAGTGAAATTATTTCAACTCCTTTGTACTTTCTCTCTCTCTTATAATTCTTAGGAATTACCCACACTGCAACAAACTTTACTCCAGTTTTCCTAACGACCCAGAAATTCTCCTGTGTCCAACCTATCACTGCTAACAGATACCCATTGGGTGATCTGCTGCGAGCTCACCTTCTTTCCATCTCTCTCCACTGGCTTTCTGTCTCTGACTTATTTGTTTCATTATAGGCAGGCATCATGACAGAATAGAAAGAATATGGGATTTGGAGTCAAAAAAACATGAATTGCAATTCAGCTGTGAACCTGTTGGCTGTGTGACCTTCATCCAACCACCTCTCCTCCAGAGCCCAAGTCTTTTCATTTGAAAGGGGAATGGAGCTAGAGGAGGCGGTGGCTGCGGCGGCGGGGGGGGGGGGGGGGGAGTGAAAAATCCCTGTACTCAGCCCCTTCTCCAAAGGGGTGAGGATGGGGTGAGAGATTCCTCTGGTGCTGCTGATGGAGTCTTGCTTTATACCCCAAGCCTCTTGATCAAGTTATAGCAGAGCGAGCACTGGCTAAGCTTTACCTTCAGAAGGCTAAAAGTGAAACAACAGATTTAGCGAATGAGACCTTGAGCTAGACAGAACATAAAGCAAACCAGTCATCCTTGCCATTAACTCAAAATGCATCAAAGACTTAAGTATAAGAGCTACAACTGTAAAAGCATAAAATTCTTAGAAGGAAACATAGAGCTAAATTGTCATGACCTTGGCAATGGTTTCCTGAATATGACACCAAAAGCACAAGCCACCCAAGAAAAAATAGACAAATTGGACTTCATCAAAATTAAAAACATTTCCGTTTCAAAGGATACATCGTGGCAAGGATACATCCTGATGAGGATACTTCCTTGCTGTTCCATTGTTTCAATAGTCTCAAATAAAAAAAAATGCACAGGCATGGTACTGGCATAAGAATGGACATATAGATCAATGGAATAGAACTGAGAGTCCAGAAATAAACTCTCACATTTATGGCCAATTGATTTTCTATAGTTGTGTCACAACAATTCAATGGGGAAGGAATAGTCTTTTCAACAAATGGTGGTGGGAAAACTGGATACTCACATGCAAAAGAGTAAGTTTGGACCCCCCTATATCTTACCATATGTGAAAAGCAACTCGAAATGAACCTGAGCCATAAATATGAGAACTAAAAGTATAAAAATCTTAGGGGGCACCTGGATGGCCCCTAAGTCGAGCGTCCAACTGGATTTCCACTCAGATCATTGTCGCAGGGTCATGGGATCGAGCCCCATCTTAGGCTCCACACTAAGCATGGAGCCTCCTTGAGATTCTCTGTCTGTCTGTCTCCCCCTCTGCCCTTCTCCTCCATTCATGCTCTCTCTCTCTCAAATAAAGAAATAAATAAATAAACCTAAGTCTTATTTATTTATTTATTTATTTTTCTTTTTTTTTTAAATTTTTTTAACATTTATTTATTTTTGAGACAGAGAGAGAGCATGAACAGGGGAGGGTCAGAGAGAGAGGGAGACACAGAATATGAAACAGGCTCCAGGCTCCGAGCTGTCAGCACAGAGCCCAACGCGGGGCTCGAACTCACGGACTGTGAGATCATGACCTGAGCCAAAGTCGGATGCTTAACCGACCGAGCCACCCAGGCGCCCCGA
>NW_024420251.1:877499-907685 GCF_014898765.1 Herpailurus yagouaroundi | reverse complement strand
TAGGGGCGCCTGGGTGGTTCAGTTGGTTAAGCGTCCGACTTCGGCTCAGGTCATGATCTCGCGGTCTGTGAGTTCGAGCCCCGCGTGGGGCTCTGTGCTGACAGCTTGGAGCCTAAAGCTTGCTTCTGATTCTGTGTCTCCCTCTCTCTCTGCCCCTCCCCCACTCATGCTCTGTCTCTCTGTCAAAAATAAATAAACATTTAAAAATAAAATTAAAAAAAATAGAGAGCACCTGGGTGGCTCAGCCCTTAAGCATCTGACTTTGTCTCAAGGTCATGATCTCACAGTTTGTGAGCTTGAGTCCCACATCAGGTGAGCTCAAGCCATGCTTTGGGTAAACACAAGCCCCCCTTTGGGTGAGCCCTGCTTCTCTCTCTCTGTCTCTCTGTCTCTCTGTCTCTCTCCCTCTCTCCCTCTCTCTCTCTGCCCCCTCCTGAAATTCTCTCTCTCTGCCCCTTGCTCACTTGTGCCCTTTCTCTCTTTCTCAAAAATAAATAAATAAATAAGTAAATAAATAAAAGTATAAAAATCTTAGAAGAAAACATAGATGTCAATCTGTATGACCTTGGATTTGGCAATGGTTTCTTAGATATGACACCCAAAGCACAAGTTATCAAAAACCAGGTAGATACATTGGAAGTCATCAAAATGTGAACCTTTTGGTGCTTCAAAGGACACTAGTCACTGAAAGACTCTACCCTTCCTATATTGCTGGTGGGGATATTAAATGGCGCAGCAATGGTGGAAAACAGATTGGCAGTTCCTAAAACAAATTAAATGTAGAATTAACATGACCCAGCGATTCTACCTCTAGGTATGTATGTAAGAGAATTGAAAAGAGGTGTTCCAACAAATGTGTTGTGTGCAAATGCTCACTGCGGTACTATTCACAATAGCCAAATGGTAAAAACAACTTAAATATCTATCAAAAGATGAATGGATGGGGCGCCTGGCTGGCTCAGTCAGTGGAGCATGTGACTTCTGATCTTGGGGTCATGAGTATGAGCCCCAAATTGGGTGTAGAGTTTGCTTTAAAAAAAGATGAATGGATAAACAAATTGTGGTGTGTGTATTCCATGGAATATTATTCGGCCACCAAAAGGAAAAAAAAAGTGCTGCTTTGTGCTATAACATGGACCATGAAGACATCATAGTAAGTGAAAGATGCCAGTTTCAAAAGGCCACGTATTCTATGATTCTATTTATATGCAATGTTCAGAATGGAAAAATCCATAACAGAAAGAAATTAGATTAGTGGTTGCCAGCACCACCTGGGGGAGGGAGAAATGGGGAATGACTGCTTAATGGGTACGAGAGTTCATATGGGTGTGATGAAATGTTCTGGAATAACATAGTGGCGATCATTGCACAACCCTGTGAATACACTAAAAACTACTGAATTGTCCACTTCAAAAGGATGAATGTCATGGTTTGTGAGTTCTAGCTCAATAAAAATAAACTGCAAGAGCTGCACTGAGATCATGTGGTGGGTGCAAAGGTCAAGAACATGGGCTCTGGACTCAGAGGGACTTTGATTCAAGTTTTGAATCCCTCCCTTTCTACCTGAGCATCCTTGGGTCGTCTGCTGACCCTCTCCACGCCTCAGTTTCCTCACGAGTAAAATGCATCTGATAATAGCCACCTCGCAGGGTAGATGTGAGGGTTTCAGGGGATAACTCAATAAATGTAGGCAGTGCAGTTGTAATTGTGTTTATGGCCTGGTTGTTTCGCTCATCCTGGGCAAGGGAAGACTCAAGGGGGTGGGGCTGGTGTCTGTCTCCATAGGCCTTCAGGGCCCTTGAGGAAAGAAGCAGTTAGACTTTCTCCCTGACGCCTGAATAGGAAAGATAGGAGCCCTAGAAAGAGGTGGGGGAGACTTTTCTACAGGGCTTCACCAAGGGGCAATGCGCTGCCTCAGGAGGTAGTGAGGAGCGGGGCGCCGGAGGTGTGCAAGCAGAGCTTGGATGAGCGCGTGGCGTGGCTCACCCCACACGCAGGGATCTGGGCCAGACAACCTCTAAGCCTGCAACCTTGAGAAGCCCGGGTTTTATGGATTACACGGGGAGTCAGGTGACGACTCCGTGGGAGGCTGCCAAAGTCCTCCGCAGTGCTCTCGTGAACTGGAGAAAGGCCAATTCGCTCCAGCAAGGAGGAGGAGGGGAGGCTGACAGTAGATTCACGTGCTGGCAGGCCCCCTTTTGGGACCGGACTCTGTGAGTAGGTAGAGAGGCTGCTGGTGGGCGGGCTGGCTGCCTGCGTGTGTGAGCCCCATGTGAGCACGTGAGCACGTGTCCCTCTCCTGGTGGGGTACAACCAGAACAGGGCTCCCGCAGCCTCCTTCTGAGAATTAAACAGCTAGCCCTCCTTGTCTCCTCCTGCGGGGACAACTGCCCACAGAAAGCCAACCTGGGGGTGGGGGCGGGCAGGGTGAAGGCCTAAGGACATACCCTCCTCCCCCAAATCCTGCTCTTTGGTCCTCGGGTAATTTAATTTTGAGAAGCTGACCATCCAAGTCCGCATACTCCAATTATATGAAAAGTCCAGACTGGTTGCCTTTTGGGGTGACAGCAATGTTCTAAAACGGATGACGCGGATGGTTGCACATACCTGTGAATAGACTTACCCACTTAAGCTGTACAATGATTTTTAAGAAAGCCAATTATGGGACGGCCCTTCGTTAGCTGACTTATCTCTTTAAATTTCCAAGAAACCCCAGGAGAACGCATGCCACGGGTCCGTCTGTGCCTGGCCCGTATGAGCATCCTTCTTGGGCCTGCTGTTGCTGGCGCTGGGTGCCGCGCCATTGGGCTGGGCACCTCATTGTGATTGCAGATGGCTGGCCAAATGCACCGTGTGTATGCAGCAATGAGAACTATCTGGAAGGCATTTAATATAGTGACTCACAGGGTCATGCTTGGAAAATTAATTCAAATTGGCTTGGCCTCAAGCCAAGGAAAACTGTCTGAAGAGGCTGTAAACAGAAAGTAATGGATTGAGCTGAAGGAGAGATAGAAAGAAAAGCGGCGGTGGAAGAGGGGGGTCCAGCTGCGTGGCCCCCAAGGCGGTCAGCTGGAGAGGGCTCATATAGTGCTGGCACTCGCCATACTTGGTGGGGGGCTAGGGCTGGGGCTGGAGACCAAGTCCCAAGGACCTCTGGTCTCTTGCCGGTTCACCTCTCCTCTCTCATGTCCCTGGCACCTGTCACTCCAGGATATCCTCCCCCCCACCCCGCCCCCGCATTCCTGATACTTCTCTTTGCACCTTATCTCCCTCCCTGCTGGGAGCTCCTTGAGGGCAGAGAAAGGGTAGTTGTAGATGGGCTGCTAAGGGGCCCCACGGTTTTAAACCCACACCTCAGTGGGCAACAATATTAATGGAAGCCTTCCCTTCCAGTAGTGTATACTGGCAAAAACGTACATTTCTTTATGGGTTTTCCAATGAGATGTTATAATGCCTTTGGTTATTTACGGATTTATGGAGGTTTAATGTAGATACTGTAAATTGTAGGTGTATGATTCAGTGTTTTTTAGGAAATTTGTAGAGATGTGCAACCATCATCACCGTCATTTGGGGACATTAAACTCTGCATTGCCTCCATATTCTGACACATCCAGAGAGAGGTGCAATGTCCCTTTCCTTCCCCTTCCTGGCTCTGGAGAATGAGAGCTCGGTTACCCAGGGACCAACCACCTGGGTTCTCAAGCCAGCTCTGCCACACTACCTGTGCCCGGGCAGGCGGGCATGGCGAAGGTACATGAGTGAGGAGCTCTGGGAACCTGAAGGTCTAGAGCCTACTGCCTGGACCTACTGCCTGATGCTTCCTGGGCAGAGTGCTTGGATCGGGGACTCCTTTCCCAGGCATTAAAATGACCTCAGCTTCATAGGCACACTTACCATCCCTGTAGCTGGAGGTATGACCAATCTTGTGCAAACAGAGCAGAGTGTAAGCATCCATAGGAACCCTGATTCCTTCAGAGGGGCCTCACACATTTGCCAAGCATCAGTGGCCCTCACTGCCTTCCCTGGATGAGTGAATTCAAACAGACCTTTCCTGAGTGCCTACTAGGGGACACTCACAAGGTGTCCCCTAGTGAGGAGGCCTCACAAGGGATATGGATGTGAGAAAGGCAGTTGAGGCTGTAGAGAACCCCACATTCTCCACAGTAGAGGAAATGGACTATGTAAGTTTCTTATGGCTGCTGTAACCAATTGCTAAAATTTAGTGGCTTAAGACAACACATATTTATTGTCTTAAATTTCTGGAGATCAGAAGTCTGAAATGGGTCTCACTGGACTAAAGTCAAGTTGTGGGCAGGGTCCCATCTCTTCTGGCAGCTTGCCTTTTCCAGCGTCTAGAGACCCCCACATTCCTTGTCTTGTGGCTACGTTACCCCCACTTCTGCTTCCATGGTCACATTTCCTTCTTGGACGCTGACCCTCCTGGCCCCCCTATTATAAGGACCCTGGATTACGTTGGGCTCACCCAAATAATCCAGGATAATTTTCCCATCTCAAGATCCTTAGCTTAATGACATCTGCTAAATTTCTTTTGCCATGGAAGGTAAGACATCTAAAGGTTCTGGAATTAGGATGTGGACATCTTTGGGAGATTATCTGTCCACCCCACAAGGCCTCAGTTGAGCAGTCCCTCTGGATGTGACCCAAGTAGGCCACTTGAGAATGCTCCAGAGAGACCAGGCCTTGTGTGAATGCATGCATGCATGTGCACACGTGCACAGGTGCGCGTGCACGTGCGCACACACACACGCACACATTTTCATTTTTTCCAAACTGTTGGAAAGTAAGTTGCTGACATGATGCTCATTACACCTAAATCCTTAAGTGTATATTTTCTAAATACCAAGACACTCTCCTACATAACCATAGTATACACATCAGAATTAGAAAATTGCCATGCAAACTACTACCTAATCCATAGACCCCTGTCAAATTTCTATGCTTGTCCAAATAATGAGTGCAAAGACAACAAACATACAAATAAAAATCATCTTTGCCACCAACAATAACAACTGCCAACAAAACATCTTTCTTTTTTCCATTTCCCATCCTGGTCCAAGATCCAATCCTAGATCATATGTTGCATTTAGTTGTTGTGTCTCTTTAAAGAGTCTCCCTCAATCTGGAACAGCTTCTCAGCCTTTCCTTGGTTTATATTACCTTGATACTTTTGAAATGCACAGGCCAGTTACTTTGTAGATTGTCCTCCATTTAGATTTGATCAATGTTCCCTCAGGAACACCTGGGGAGTGATGAGTTCTCAGGACATCATATCATGTGGATTATGAGATTGATTTGTCCTATTACTGGTAACATTAACTTTGATCACTTGATTAAAGTGTTGTTTGCCAGGCTTTTCCACTGTAAGGTGAATTAGCAAGGATTTTATATTTATTAATTTATAAATTATAGTATAAAATATAGTATAGAGATACTTTATATATATCTATATATACTCTATATATATACTCTATAGAGTATATAGAGTATATATATATACTCTCTCTATATATACTCTATATATACTCTCTCTCTCTCTCTACATATATATACTCTATATATATACTCTCTCTCTCTCTCTCTATATATATATATATATACTATAAAATATAGTATAGAGATACTCTATACTCTATATAGTATAGAGATACTTTGAGTTGATATAAATGTCTGTTCCTCATTCAACTTTCACCTGTAACTTTTGGCATCCGTTCAGAATTCTTGCTTGAATCAATTATGATGATGATGATGCCAGATGATGATTTTGTAATTCCACCACTCCTTCTACGTTCATTTTTTTTCCTTCCTCTCACACTTTTTGTTTGTTTATATCAGTATGGGCTCATGCATTCCTATTTTTTTCAACAGGCATCATTCATTACTACGTGTTTTACTTTGATGCTTCTATTGTCCCAGACTTGGGCAGTAGGAGCACCTTCAAACTGGCTTCTAGGTCTTTTTAACATGTCCCATCATTCTTTGGGCCCATACTTACCTTCTTGGCAGTACAAGATGTACAAGATGTTCCAGGCTCGTCTGGCAACTTCACTGCACCCAGGGAATCAGCCATTACTCCAAGGAGTCTGTTTTGTTGAGGGTACAAAATTATTTAGAAACCAAGAACTGGGGGCTAGGTGTGCTTGTTGCTACTGGGACGCTGTTGCTTCTGGGCCCTCTCGGGGGACAGAGCTAGGAAATAAATATGGGTATAATCACATGCGCGTGCGCACATGTCTGCATCTATATCTATATCATTTGAAATTGCCTCGAGTTTATCCTTGCGCTCCACTTTTCCATATTTGCAATTTCCCTGTTTTGATAACCAGAAACCTGGTCCTTATTATCCTCAACATATTTCCTTGCTTGCTCAATTCCCCCCATAGTGTTACTCTCCGGTTCACAGAGGCTGTCTCAGCTGTGGCTCTGCTGGGCTTGCCTGGCATACCTGCCTGATACTTCGGAACCTGACGCCCACCTGTTGTGTGATGCTGGGCCCCGCCCTTCGCTCCCATCTCACCCAGGCAATGGGGGTGGCAGGTAAATAAAAGTCCGTGCCTCTTCTGAACAATGAGCAGAGCACTGGGTGGGGTTAAAGCTCATGAGAAGGTGAGGCGCGTGCGCTTCTCAAACTGGAGCTCACAGTTTGGATTGGGACCTGGTCCGGTGTGAACCGGAGTGAGCAGATCAAATTTACATTTTCTTTAGAGGCTCTGGCAGTCCTGTGAGTAAGTGAAGGTGAGGGGCTAGCAGGTAGGGGGAGGGATAAGACTGGAGGCAAACACCAGTTAGGAGGCTGTTGCAGGAGGCCAAGGAGGGGGGTGCAAATAGGAACTAAAGCAGTGGCAGTGGCAAAAGGAAACAGGCAACAAGGATGGCCAAGTTCTGGGAAAATCTCTCCTTTCTGCGGCACTTAGAGATCACCTCAAATGGTGAGGCTGCAGGAGATTGGGAGCAAGAGCCGCAGGGGGAGAGGAGGGCAGAGGGAGGGGAAGGGAGACCTCAAAGTGAGGCCTCTGCAGCAAGCAGATGAAGGTACAGAATGTGGAAAAGGCACTCTACAGGGGACAACTTATCAAGGCCACCAGAAAGTCTGAGCTTTTCTGGGACAGACAGTGTGGGGCCCCAAGGCTTGGGCCTGAGTACTGGGGCAGGTGGGGTGGTGGGAACATGGGACAAAGAAGGACAGATTAGTGAAGGAGGGGAGACAGGAGAGAGCGCCACCGTCCCTGAATGGCAGCTCATCCTGGGTGAGCTGGCTCCTCTGTTGAAGCCCTGACCTAGCCCCCCCCCCCCGCCCCCCTAGGAAGGAGCCTGTGTGAATCCTTCTGGCCCTCTGGAGTGGCCTTTGTTCTTAAACTCCAGCAAACATTCCAATCACCTGCAAGATCACCCAGCCCAAAGATCCCTGCCCTCTGCGGCCCAAAGGCAGGCTCATCCATATGGGCCCCATTCAACCCTGTGGGTTCCATAAATGGTCTTTAAGTACCCTCTCCTCCAGGTAGATGACCTTGATTTGCAGGAGGATCTGAAAATTCAGACCTTACTTTCCCCCATTGATCGTTTCAGAGGGATCATCCTCCTTTGGCATCACTGGATGGTGGTTCTCAACACCTTAGCTTTAAGGTGCCCTGATCTCCTGCCTCTTTGTTGGGGAGAAAATGATCACTTTATGTCCACTTCAGGGCTGTCCTGGGAAAGCTGTTGGCCAGAGCCAGATGGGCTTGATATCCTGTTAGGTGGAAACTCCCAGTTTGCACATCCCAGTTTTCCTATAGGGGGAGCCCTAAAGGAGCCTGAAATCAATTATTGATGACTCTGCTCCGGCCTATCCCCTGTCTAGGCAGTGACAAGGGAATGGGGCCAAGTTCAGAAGTGACGTAATAGTGTACATGGACAACAATGAGGGTGGTTATGTCACCCAGTAGCACAGGTGACAATCTGTGACAGGCCTGGACTCAGTCTGGTACTACTCGGCACTTTGGGCTACTCTTCCCACCCATTCCTTGCCCTAAAGCTGAGAGTCCACCCCTAATTCCTCAGTGGCTGGACCCCAAGTGGAGGGTGCGGCCCCTAGACCACGGTTCTCTTGTTGCACCCAAGCTCGTCCTGTCGCAGGTCATATAGGCCTTCCCTTCCCGGCAACGGACCCACAGCAACAGAGCTCACAGGCCAGCCTTGCAACGTGGCTTCCTGTAAGCACTGAGCCGCCTTCGGTCCTGTTGGATGAATCTGGCTTCTACACAAGTGTATGCCTCATAGACCGTCAGCAGTCAGTGATTATTTGTTGCTGACTTCGAAAGCCATATCATATCCCACTTAGCCGACTTGGGGCAGTTGATTCATTGATCTGCAGGCACGGAGCTCAGGGTGATCCTGGGCCTTAGGAGAGGAGCAGAGAAAGGGCCTGACAGAGGGGGCAAACCCTATACTGAAGGCAGTCGTGTAATGATCAATTCAATTCGGCCCACATTTCCTGGCTAGCCCCCTGTGAGACGCCCTGGGCAAGTGCTGCGGGAATGCAAGCCGCAGGTCTGCTGACCTCCTGTGCTCTGGCCTGCAAGTGGCCAGGTAGGGCGTGCGAGCTTGGGGGGCTTAGAGCCCGGGGGCGCATGGTGTCATAGTGCACTTCGCATGGGCTGCTGGCTGGCTCCTCCCTGTGCAGCAGTGGCCAGCCACCTGCTGTTACCGTGCATCCCCCCCCCCCGCATGCGTTCACATCTCTTGCACCCTCCATCACACTCACGCACACCCTCTCTTAGATACCCCTGCACACTGCCACCCCAAATACACACACGTCCACACACACGTGCCCTCGGGTACCCACTATACACTCTCACACATGTGTCCTCCTGTGCACAGACTCATACAAGCCCTCACAGACACACATACATACACATACTCCCTCACACACATGCCCCCCCACCTGCCTCCCACACTTACATATGTCCTCACATGCGCACACACACACACACACGCGCACACACAGGCAGACTTTTTTTTAATGTTAATTGTTTTTGAGAGAGACAGAGACAGAGAAAGAGCATGAGTGGTGGAGCAGGCAGAGAGAGAGAGGGAGACAGAGAATCCAAAGCAGGCTCCAGGCTCTGAGCTGTCAGCACAAGCCTGATGCGGAGGTCAAACTTGTGAACCTTGAGATCATGACCTGAGCCAAAGTCAGATGCTTAACTGACACAGCCACCCAGGTTCCCCAAATTTTTATTTATTTTTGAGACAGAGAGAGAGAGAGTGAGAGAGAGGAGGGGCAGAGAGAGAGGGAGGCAGAGAATCCAAAGCAGGCTCCAGGCTCTGAGCTGTCAGCACAGAGCCTGTAGGGAGGCTTGAACTCTGAAACCACAAGATCGTGACCTGAGGCGAAGTCAGACGCTCAACCAACTGAGCCACCCAGGAGCCCCCCCCCCCCACACTCTTATATAAGTCCTAACTAACGCATTGTTACACATACTCCCTCACAGACATGTCCCCCACTCACACACATATGCCCTCTCGTACCCCCCACACTCTCACCCTCACCCAGGTCACACTCACATTCTCTCACACTCGCACATGCCCGCACACACTCTCACTTACATCCATGTCTGCACATACCCATAAACCCACATACATTCGTATACTCAGACACCCGCATACCCTCACACAGCCACACTTTCATCTCTACACATACTCCCTCATACACGCATGCTCACACCGCCATGAAAGGCCTTGCACACGTTCTCTCGCACCACACGCGCTCACTCATTCCAGCTATCGTTCCGGGCACTCCCACCTGTGGCAGTCCTTGGGTCCCACCTGGGTGTCCTCGTGAGCTGAGGAAGCCAGAAGGTCCAGAGTTCTGGGTGGAGAAGGTGGCTTTCACACAGACATGAGAAGGGAAGGTTGGTTCCTCGGTTGAAAGACGAGCAGGAGTTCTTTTTATTTTTGTTTTTAAACTCCTGGAGAGCTTTTCAAAAATACGTATTTCTTTGACCAAGCCTGTCGACCTCCTTGCAAGGTGACAGGCAATACAGGGGCTAGGCACATGTGTCTCTCAAGAGGCAGGGAAGCGCCTTCGTTCATTCAGTCGGTCAGGCCATCAGATTCTCTTAAATATTGACTAAGCGCCCACTAAGAAGCCAGATGTCAGGAATACATACAACCTTGAACAAGAAGACATAGCCCCTGCCCCGGCAGAACTCCCAGTCTAGTAGAAAGACATACAAGCGGAGAATGGCAGTGTGGCCCAAGAGCCGATGGGACGGAAGTGCTGTACGGACACATGAATGAGAGGCCCCTCCCTGTCCAGGGGAAGCCGACAGCATTAACCCCGCTGGGTCTCCACGGGGAGCGGCAGACGCACAAATAAACGAGCCCTGTGCTTGGCCAACTTATGGGTCCATCGGCTTCCCTTGGAGGGCTTCTTACAGCACAGATTTCCGGGCCCGGCCTGGAGTTTGTGAGTCCGGAGGTCTGGGGTGGCACCCAAGCACTTGTATTTCTTACGTGTTCCAGACAACGCTGCTGCTGCTGGTCCTGGGAGCACACTGAACAAGCAAGCATTGCACCGGCTCACCAATGTGTCAGGCCCTGGGATAGAAGTCTGTAAGGGGAGCAGGGGAGGGGGCACACTGGCTTTGGGAAGCAATGGGTTTGGCCAGGAAAGGCTCACAGGTATCGAGAAAAAGCAGCTATATTAGCTTTCTGGTGCTCCTGGACCAAATCGCCACAAATGTGGTGGCTTTAAACATATATTACCTTCTAATTATGGATGTTGGAAGGCTGACAAGGGTCTCGCTGCACTAGGATCAAGGGGTCAGCAGAGCAGTGTTCCTTCTGGAGGCTCGCGGGGACAATCCATTCCTTACCTTTCCTAGCGTCTGGAGGCCACCTGCACTCGTTGGGTCTTGTTCGTGTCACGCCAGCCTCTGTGTTGTTACATCTTCTCTCTGACCCTCCTGTCTCCTCCTTCCCTTGTGATTAGACTGAGCCCACCTGGAGAATTGAAGATAATCTACTCATTTCAAGATCCTTAGTTTAATCACATCATTGAAGTTCCTGTTGCCTTGCAAGGTAACGTATTCACCAGCCCTGGGGATTGGGACATCTTCGGGGGCCATCACTCAGCAACTGCAGCGATGGAGGTTAGGGCCAAACGGTGATGGTGGCTAACCCTAACACAGCACCTGCGACAGGGTAGGCACCGCCCTAAGGGTTTCACATCTGGAATTTTCACTGCAGCCCCCGTGTAGCAGAAGCCAGAGGACTCTAGGCTTATGGCTGAGGAGGCAAACTTAGAGAGCTGAAGTGCTTTGCCCAAGGTCATACTTCTAGGGAGGAGTGGAGCTGGGAGTTGAGCCCAGGTCCCTTTGGGCCCGGAACCCATATTCTTGACCCCTAGGTTGCACTCTACTGCCTGGGTAGTACTGTCCAGGCTGGTGAAAAGGCCAAACCCCCCACACAGAAGACATCCTCGTGCCCCTTCCTTCTCCCTGCTTCTCACCTCACCTTCACCAGGTGAAAAGGTCCGCTACCTGCTTCTCCACTTCCTTTCTGCCAGGTGCTCAGCTACTGGCCTTTCTATCCCCTCAGCCACTGTGGCCGGGAACATTTCTCGTCTGCCCACTTTCCAGATGCCCCTCAGCAGAGGGGATATCAAGGCCTTCCAAGACCAGTAAAGGCTCGTGGGGGGGCTGGTGCCTGTCTTTTGACCTCAAGGAAGAGGATAGAGAGAGCCCAGGGGACTGACCTCTGGGGAGCCCCTGTGCAAGTGGCCTCAGGTGGCTGGAGATGTTTCACTCCCACTGCCCCAGTCAGCCCAAGTTGGTGACGTCTTGGTGGGGAAAACATAGCCTGTCAGCTTTCTAAATTTTTTAAATGCTTATTTATTTTTGAGAGAGAGAGAGACAGAAAGACAGAGGGAGAGCAAGTGGGGGAGGGGCAGAGAGAGAGACACACACAGAATCCGAAGCAGGCTCCAGGCTCCGAGCTGTCAGCACAGAATTCACGAACTGTGAGATCACAACCTGAGCCGAAGTCGGACACTCAACTAACTGAGCCACCCAGGTTCCCCCCACACCTGTCAGTTTTCTGGTTGGTACATTCCGCAGGGAAAAAGCAGCTTCTCCCTGCCTCATTGTGAGAACGTGGAGAAGTTATCTAACTTCTCTATGCCTCAGGTTCCTCCTCTGTAAAATGGGAATAATAACAGAAACCACCAAAGACATAATACCTGCAAACTGCTTGGTAAAAGGTAAGAAGCAGGAAACTGAACCATTATTCTGATTCCTGTTCTATCAGCAACCTCTGCCGTGGCCACTGGGCTGCACAGAGAGCCCTGAGACTGTTCACAGAAGCTCCTGCTGTGCCAGCTTTGGGCCCTGCCTCAGCATGCTCCTTTTCCCAGGCAAGGGGCTGGCAAACAGCCCAAGGCCCCACTTCTCCCTGCATCACACGCAAGCTGTCTGGCCCGTAGCCTGCACTCCACTCTTTCCCTTGCTGCAGCCCCAAACTGGCAGGCAGAAGGGAATGGCCAATGGGGCACACAAGCAATAGTGTGTGTGCATGGGGTGGTGGGGGTAAGGTTGCCCAGGTTTCAGCCAGTGGGAGGTTCTGGCCCAACTGGAGCCCAATCCTGGCCCCTGGCCCCCAGTAGGGGATCTTCTGGGCTCAAATCCACACAGGGGCTCTGGGTTCCAATCTCCATGTGGCCGCCCAATCTCTGATTACAGTCTCTGATTTATATCCCACTATTGCCCAAAAGGAATTAAAGCAGCTGCTAATAAAGATACATGCATATCAAAGCCACTTATGATGCAGAAAGAAATGTTTGAAATGTAAACCATGGCAAGACAGTTATTGTCATTGAACATAAAGTTCAGTTCTGAGTTTCCTGGTAGGCAATGCCCAAGAGGGAGCGATGATGGGGTATATGCATCTCGTTGTCTTTATGTCAGTTCCACAGGGCAGCTGACCTTTCCTTAGGGTGACTTAATAGAGACTTTGAATAACCCACAGACACTATCCCCATGGGAGACATGTACAGAAACTTTGGCAGTGAACTCCAGGGAGGAAAGAGGTATCTGCCTGGTGCGTGGGGGGAACACCAGGCAAAGTCAGTCCCGATCTGGGTTTCCTCTCTCCATCTGGAGCAAGACTGAACAACCCAGGGAGGACTGGAAGGGAAGGTGAGGTCCTTACCCCATCGCCCTTAACTACCACCTGCCTCAGCTGGGCTGATGATGACAGATGATCTCAGGGACTTGGATTCCAACCATTAGGCTAAATTCTTTGAGAATTTAGCAGCTATTAACAGGCAAGTATGTCTTGGAAGGGTAACCCATGAAACCTCTGCATCCTTTATATTCAATGCTGATCTTGAAACCTGAGTGGGAGCTAGGAGGTGTGAGGGGAGGACCAGGAAGCTGCTATAAGAAATCCAGATTTCTGGGAATGTAAGCTGGTACAGCCACTCTGGAAAACAGTACGGAGGTTCCTCAAAAAAGTAAAAATAGAACTGCTCTATGACCCAGCAATTGCACTACTAGGCATTTATGCACTGGATACAGGTGTGCTGTTTCGAAGGGACACATGCACCCCCATGTTTATGCAGCACTATCAACAATAGCCAACGTATGGAAAGAGCCCAAATGTCCATCAATGGATGAATGGATAAAGAAGATGTGGTATATATATACAATGGAGTACTACTCGGCAATCAAAAAGAATGAAATCTTGCCATTTGCAACTATGTGGATGGAACTGGAGGGTATTATGCTAAGTGAAATTAGAGAAAGACAAACATCATATGACTTCACTCATATGAGGACTTTAAGAGACAAAACAGATGAACACAAGGGAAGGGAAACAAAAATAATATAAAAACCGGGAGGGGGACAAAACAGAAGAGACTCTTAAATATGGAAAACAAGCAGAGGGTTGCTGGAGGGGTTGTGGGAGGGGGGATGGGCTAAATGGGTAAGGAGCATTAAGGGATCTACTCCTAAAATCATTGTTGCACTAGATGCTAACTAATTTGGATGTAAATTAAAAAAAAAAAAAAAAAAAAAAAAAAAAAGAAATCCAGATCTCAACCCAGGATCCAGCAAGGGGACATGGTGAGCTTTGGGTTTATGATGTGTGCAAAGCACATGGTGACCTCCCAAAAAGATGCTTGTGGGATAGCTGAATGAACTGCAGTTTGAACTCTAAACTCTAACTCCAGTGGCTTCCATGTGGATTTTGGGCTCCGGAGCAAAGGTTTGTTTTGCACTTAATTATTTACTTGTCCCTGTATTGGGGGAAGCTGTTACAGTCAGCTATGGTCTACAGGGAGTAGAGACACATGAGTTCAAGGTCAAGAGTACTAGGCTAGCTGGGCTCCTTGCAGGAAATAAATAGATCACCCTCTCTGGACTTTGCTGTCTGCAGTGATAGAACCAGATTTGTAATCCCTGTTCCACCCTGCCTGCTCCTGGCAGTAGTGCAATGACTCTGTGAGGCAGGAGTGTCTAATGTCACACAAATAAATGTCAAGAATTGTTCAAAGTATAGTTAGAGAATTTAAACAGAGGAAGAAGGGAGAAGGCAAGTTCAAGTCAAAGGATCGCATCTCTCATGGTGGAGTTTAGGTCTGTGGGAGGCCCGTAGGAGCCATTCAAACCCCGTGGCTTCCTCTAACTGCCATCAAAGCAGCTCCAGTACATTAGCCATGGTCTCTTGAAACTCTTCTCCTGCCCTGGGTACAAGGGCCCGGGTGAGAGGCAGCTCTTGAATTCGGATTCATTGCTGGCGTTTCCTGTTTTCCCTAATGTGTGAGCTGAAGCCCAGAAAGCCGTGCCACTCTTCCATGGCACAGAGATGGGGAGAGGCTGCCCGAGGAGCCCGGGCACCCAGCTCCTGAGTCCGAGCACCTTCCTCAAGGCCCGGGCACACCTGGGTGCCGTGGGCCCTAGAGAAGAAGAAACGCAGAAGTGAGGTTACGCCAGCTTTGCTCCCGGGGCCTCTCGGTGGCCCTTTCTGCAAACCAGGTCAGAAGTGCACAGTTACAGCGGTGCGGTCGTGTTGTGTGAGCCTGACAGAGATACAGCAGGGTTTCCCCTCCACCAAGGCAGAAGCAGACACTCTCAGGCTCCCCGGTCCACCTGTTCATACTGGTTTTCCCATCAAGGATGTGCTGGCTTAGGAGTGGCCATTTGATTCAAGCCCCTGGGGGCATCCGGGGATGAGAAATAGCCAGTGAAGACAGGTGGGCCAGAAAAGATGCTGAGAAGTGGGAAGGAAGGGCGTGCTGGGACATAAAAGGCACCTGGCCAGCCCTGGAAACTTCGGTAAATCACTTCCCCTCAACGGCTCCCACTTTCCCCATGTGAGCATGAGGGGTGGCACTGGATGCATCGGTTCATTCATTGGTTGGCCAAATATGCACCTGCTGGACTCCACTCTTAGTCCAGGCACGGGGAACAGAGGGGATCCTGAGAGAGCAGAGGGGAAAGAGAGCCTCAGCGTGGTGGGGGTGGGAGGTAAGGGTGCAGAGCATGACAAGGACCCAACAACTGAACTGAATTGTGAAGGCTGAGTAAGAGTGTGAGTGAGGAAAGGGCCAAGGACAAAAAGGAATAGATGGCGATGTGTGTGCACGCACGCAGCAAAATACACAAAATGATGGATGGTGACGTGTGCAGGTGCGCGGCAAAAAGCACAAAACATAAAATTAGCCACTTTAAAGTGGAGAATTCGGGGACATTTAATACATTCACAGTGTTGTGCAACCATCCCCTCTACAAAATTCTAGAACCTTTTCATCCTGCCGAAAGGAAAGTCTGTACCCATTAAGCAGTCACTCCCATTCTCCCGTAACCCCAGCCCCCAGCAAACACTAATCAGCTTTCTGTCCCTATGGACTCACCTCTTGGGATCATTCCTATGAGTGGAAGCATACCGTATGTGGTCTTTCGTGTCTGACATCTTTCACTCAGCATCCTGTTGTCAGGGTTCATCCACACTGTAGCACGTGTCATTTTTGTTTATCATTCATCAGTTGAAAAGACATCTGAGCCGTTTCCACTTTTTGGTCACTGGGAATAATGCTGCCACAGACATTCATGTACACTCCCTGTTTCGGTGCACAATCTCTGAGTCCCTGTTTCCAGTTCTCTTGGGTCTACACCTGGGCGCGGCCGTAGGACCCCTCATTTACTGCTGTTGGGAATGTAAGCTGGTGCTGCCACCGTGGAGATCTCCCCGTAGGAGAACTGCATGTGCCTGGCTGACGAAGCCGATCTCCACGGTGGCAGCACCAGCTTACATTCCCAACAGCAGTAAATGAGGGGTCCGATTTCTCCACACCCTCACCCACAGCTGTTATTTGTGGGTGTTGACTTGTAAGGGGCAGGTTAGGGAGGAGGAATCTGAACAAGACCAGGAAGAGCAGCTAGGAAGGGCAGAGGAACACCATGGGTGTGCAGTGTCCTGGGGACCTGCTGGCTGGGGAGGGCTAGTTAGTGAGCTATCTCACGGCCAGAGCTGGGGCAGGAGCTTAAGGTGTGCTAGGAGGTGAGGAAGTGGACAGCGTGTGTGGCTTTAGATGGCTGGCCCAGGACAGGATGGTCACTGTGGTGCAGTAGGTAGGGACAGGGGTGGGGGATGGGGTCCAAGGGAGGGCTTTTGTCAAGGCTGCGGGGCTTGCATGACATGATTTGAGTTGGCCACCGTGCTGGCGGTTCCCTCCGTTATTGCTGGGGGGTTGGAGCATGTGTGCTGAAGGCCCAGAGGCCCTGCTGGCCTGACAGTTTGTTGGAAGAGAGAGACTGTCCAGACCCAGCTACCGGGAAACCTGGCCCAAGGGCGCTAGGGGAGCCAGAGGAGACGGGATTTGGGGAAACTGGCGAAACCCAGGGCAGTGCTGGAACACTGTTGGAATGACAGGTGCCTGTCTCCAGGGGGAGAAGGCCCTCGTGCCTGGCAAATGGTGGGGACTCAAAAAATGTGTTTGGATGAATGAAGAGACAAACACAGAGAGAGAGACAGAGAGACAGAGAGAGAAATTCCTCACAGGTTCCCAGGAGTCCATTTGCATGAGATCCTGTGAGGTTTCTGGGATGGCTGGCAAGACTCAGGGGCAGGTGGTGGTGGCAGCCATTGGGGCCACGGACAGCCAGGGGGACCAGGAGACAAGAGGCAGGCCGGCCAAGCAGTTTAAGGGTCACTCTGGGCCTTGTCCTCCTGCTCCCTTTTCCTTGGCCTGACGCCCCCACCCAACTTGCCGTAAGGCCCCGTGGTAAGATTGGACGGGCATGGTAGGGGGAATCCCAAGTCCCTGGGGTCTCTGAATGCCCTGCCACTCTCCTCAGCCAGGCTGGCCTTTTACAAGAACCTGGGGAGGCTGGCCTTCCAGGACTGAAAGTAAGCAGGAGAATGCAAGGTGGGGCAGTGTCTGGATAGGGAGGAGCGCTAGGGGCAAAGTGGGAGGTGGCCAGGGTGTCAGGACCATCCTGCTGTGCTGCTTCCCCCTCCCCCAAAGCACGTCAGTCACCCTTTCCAAAGCCTTTCTCACCTATCCCCCACCACCCACCGCTGCCTGCCACCCAGCCAGCCTCCCACTGACTGTTGGTGGCTGGGACACCTGCACCCGGCCCCCTCTGCCAGGTGCCTCCCAGTAGATATCCTGGGGGAGGCTCGCTGGGATAAACAGCCTCTGGCCATTTACTCTCTGGTGTGGTTCCCTTTGCCCTCCTCTCCCTCCTCTGCCTCTCCCGCCCTCTCCTCTTCTCTTCTCCTCCCCCACCTCTTCCCTCCCCATGCACTCTCCCTTGAGTCCTCCCTACCCTCTCCTCGCTGAGCTGTGGTGGCTTCACCTGCCTTCAGCCTTTCCCGCTCCTTCCATTCTTTGCTGCCAGCCCAGGGAACATGCCACCTCTCTCCATTGCCAGGTGGATGAGGAGGCTGGGCATGAGTCTCCCTGCCTTCCTTAGAGGCCAGGGGGTGTGGACAGAGAGTGGTGGGAAGGTAGAGGCAAGGAGGAGCACCCCTCCAGGCCTCAGGAAGCCTGGTGGCAGCTGTGGGCTGGGAGAAGTGAGCAGGGATGGAACTTCCTGGTGGGGCCCTGTCTATACCTCCTTGTGTACCACCCCCCATGTTCCCCTCCTAAACACACCTGGTGTCCCAGTACTGCTCCTGAGTGCCAGAGAAAAGAAAGAATGGATGATGGCAGGGCTGCTGTGTCCCCTGGGTGTTTTCTAGGTACTTCTTGGCTTCCTTGTGCTGGCCCAACTGTGATGGTGGGGGTGGGGTGGGAAATGCTACATGGTAGCCTCAAAACAAAGAGCACTGAGCGGGCAGTCAGGACTTGGCTTGCAGTGTGCCTGTGGTCAAATCACTGACCCTTTTGTGTCTCATTTGCCTCCACTGTGAAATCGTTTGGCCTGGGCGGCCTGTGGGGCTCCTTTGAGCACGGGCACTAAGCTGATTATAAGCTGCTGCCCCATCCTCTCCAGACTTCTACTACTGGTTGGCTATGTGCAAGGTGGTGTGGCCTCTGGACCCACACACTGGCCTTCCCTGTAGAGTGGCTTTCCAAGGGTGGTCCCTGGGCTAGCAGCAGCAGCAGCACCTGGGAGCTTATCAGAAACACAAATCCTCAAGGGGCACTCTTGGTTTCAGCTCGGATCTGACCTCATGATGTGTGCACAAACGGGGTTTGGACAGAGAAAGAGGAAGAGAGAGAATCCCAAGCAGGCTCCATGCTCTCAGCAGGGGGTCCTATGTGCGGCTCACACCCGTGAACCGTGGGATTATGGCCTGTGCCGAAACCAAGAGCTGGACGCTCAACCACCTGAGTCACCCAGGCTCACCAAAATAAGTAAACTAAAAAAAGGAAAAAAAAAGAAATATAAACCATCAGGCCCCACTACAGACTCATTGACTCATAAACTCTGGGGTGAGGTCAAAGAATCTGGTTTTAACAAGCCGTGGGGTGATTGTAGTGCACCCTGAAGTCTGAGAACCACTATGCCGGACCATTTGTATTAGTGGAGGAAGCAGGGGGGCAGTTCATCCCAAATGGTGGCAATGTGCGATCTCTGGGGGTCAACATGCTCACGTGTGGCCTGTGTTGCATGCATATATGCGCCTGCAAGCACACATGCACGTGCACACACACGCACTTACTCTGTTTGCACAACAGTCCCTGATCGGTCCACCCCTCTGTTGGCAGCTTTGCTTTAGATAGATTTGCTTACAGCAAGATGAAGAATTTTTTTCCATGAAGGACACCACAGACAGTTAACAGACAGATGACAGATGGGGAGGAGATATTTGCTGTTTAAAGCCAACAAGGGATTAATAGATAAAATATACAAGAATATTCTGCAAACCAACAAGTAAAAGACCCAACAGGAAAATGAGCAAAGCATATGAATAGGCAATTCGCAGAAGGAGAAACCCAAAAGGCTAGCAAGTAAGTATGCGAAGAGATGCTCAGATTCGTTAGTAATCTGAGAAATGCAAATTAAAACAATGAGATAGGATACACACATGTCAGATTGGCAAAAAGCAGCTAAATGATGCCAAGTGCTGGCTAGGATAAAGAGAAAGGGAAACCATTGTGTGCTACTGGTGGGAGTCCAGCTAGATGGATGCAGCTGCTTTGCAAAGCCACCTGGCAGCATGTGGCAGGATCAAGTGTACATGTCCACACTGACCCAGCAATCCGTCTTCTGGGTACAACCCCTGACGAATTCTCCTGCGGGCCCACAAAGGGACTATGAGTTTCCTGTGGCTGCTGTAACAAAGTGTCATAAACCGGGTGGCTTAAAGCAGCAGAAATTTGTCATCTCCTAGTTCTGGGGGCCAGAAGTCCAAGATTAGTGTCACTGGGCTGAAATCCAGTTGTCAGCAGGGCCCACTCCCTCCAAAGGCTCTAAGAGAAGGTCCTTGCCCACCTCTTCCAGCTTCTGGTGGCTGCAGATGTTCGCTTCTACCTTCGAACATCTTTGAGCACCTTCACATCTCTCCCCATTGTGCCTTCACATCCCTTCTCTTCTGTGTGTGACGTCTCCCTTGCCTCCCTTGTATAAGAATACATGTGTCCTGGTTAAATATCGTCTCCCCCAAATTCATATTCCCCCAGAACCTCATAAAGTGACCTTGTTAGGAAATAGGGTCTTTGCAGATGTAATTAGTTAAGATGAGGCCCTACTGGAGTAGGAGAGGCCCTTAATCCAATGACTGATGTTCTTATAAAAAGAGGAAAGGATACAGGAAAGCTCAGGGAAGGCCATGTGAGGACGGAGAGATGGTTTGGCCACAAGCCAAGTCTGGAGCCACCAGAAGCTGGAACAGGGGAGGAAGTATTCTTTCCAAGAGCCTTTGGAGGGAGTGTGCCCTGGTGACAGCTTGATTTTGGACCTCTGGCCTCCAGAACCATGAAGAAGTAAATTTTTCTTGTTTTAAGCCACCCAGTTTGTTCGTACTTTGTTATGGCAGCCCCAGGAAATTTCTTCAACACGTGATTACACTTCGGGCCCACCCAAATAATCCAAGATAATCTCTTCATCTCAAGATTCTTGACTTGATCACACCTGCAAAGACCCACTTTCCATATAAGATAACTTGCACAGGGTCCAGGGAATGGAACCTGATATCATTGGGGGAGCCTGCTCTCAGACCCGCACAAGGAGTTTGCCGTGCATTACTTGTGCTACCAGGGCATTGGAAGCAACCAGGTATCCACCACTGGGGGAAAGGAGAAGCAACCAACTCAGGGACACACAGCAGCATGGAGAGGTCACGCACATAGGGCAGAGTGGAAAAGCACTCTGGAAGAAATGGAACAAGTTCTCCAGGACAAGATCACTTGTGTTTATTGAAACACACACATGCACACGCACGCACACACACACACACACACACACACATGTGCGCACACACACTACCCTACCCGTTTGCCAGAGCAAATACTCTGAGGGAAGGGGAAATGGAGCAGAAAGTGGGCATTACCAGGACTGGATGGATGGATGGATGGATGGATCCAGCCAGAGAGGAACCTCACACACCCATGATGGTGATGCCAAGAATTGAGGAATGTCATTACCTGAGGGTCAAAAGAGACAAAGGAGAAGAACAAGTCCCGGACAGGTCATTTCCAGTGAAGGCTGCCCCACTCTGGAAGCACCTTGGTGCATTGTACATAAGGATACACTGCCCCATCATCTGTAGCAGTGGCGGCTGGTAGCCAGGGAGCTTCACCCTTCCCTTTGGGAAGGGAGGAACCATGTGGGCTGGAGAGTGGAGGGAGGACACCCTCCTTAGCAACACCAAGGAACAAAGAAAGCCACACGAATGCCATTTGCTGTTGCCTGACAGTTGTTTTCCATCTGCTGTGCTGAGTGCTGCCTCCCAGCAGTCTTGAGCGGGCAGCTGACATTGTTGGCTCACCCGTTGGTCTTGGTTGAGACCTCTCATGGTGTATTCATTCTTGGAACACACCCGGCCTCCCTTTTCCCAGATGCTTCTAATGCCACTTGATCAAGTAGCAGGAGTGCAAAATAGAATGAGACCAATGGCCCTGGAAACAATCATAGAAGTCATCATGAACCGTGAATCAGTTTGGAAAATAGTCCACCATGTTGACCCGTGGCGAAGGGGGTTGGATCTTGTTTGCTTCTTTCCCTTTGGATTTCTCCTAGTTCCCTGTAAAGTTCCCCTTGAAAATGCCATCCTTCACGGGCGCCTGGGTGGCTCAGTCGGTTGAGCGTCCGACTTCACCTCAGGTCAGGAACTCGCGGTCCGTGAGTTTGAGCCCCGCGTCAGGCTCTGTGCCGACAGCTCAGAGCCTGGAGCCTGCTTCAGATTCTGTGTGCGTGTGTCTCTCTCTTTCTCTCTGCCCCTCCCCCACTCACACTCTGTCTCTCCTTCAAAAAGAAATAAACGTTAAAAAAAATCAAAAAAAAAAAGAAAGAAAATGCCATCCTTCTTGGCTATGCTTGGGAGGAAAGAGAACCTGACTTTTAACGTTTTGTCTATTAGTACCAAGGCCAGAGGGAAAAGGGGAGTAATATTTTATTGTAACATTTTCTTTATTCCCCACAAAGGCCTTTTAGCAGAACTGACCTTCAATATTTTTGAATCTAGCAACAACAGGAAAAGTCTGTGGCGCACGCTCAGCTGTCTTCTTGTGTAGGCTCTCTTGATCCACTAAAGGATTCATATTTTCAGGTACCCCAACAGCTGCTTGATTTTGCTACTCATTCCTGTCCACCTCCTCGCTCCTACTGTTACAGGCATACCTGGGAGACGAAATTTCCAAACACAGGTGAGGAATCAAGCAGTGGTTTTTCATCTCGGACGATGCTTTAACAGCCTGCTCAAGGTCTGTGCTTTTCATGAACATATATTTCATCAGAGCTTTGCCGCACTTGACACAATTGGCATTCCTCGTTCAGAACAGAAACTGGTGCTAAAAACAAAATTCATCTAGAGGCTCCAATGGACCCTTAATCATTTGCTTGGGAGACAGGAGCCTGCTCTCTCCTCTTCTCTTTCCTGGTTGGAGTAAATCCCTGTCTCCCAAGCAAACATTCCTTGCCTCCCACCAAAAGAGGCCTTCAGCCAACCACTCAGCCTCCCAGGGCCTCAACTTACCCATCTGTACAGTGAGGTGGTTCGAACTAGTTGCAGATTTTCACACTCTGTTGGTGGAAGGTTCTAGGAGGTGCTTCAGTAGCCACCATGGAGATAGGAGGAGACTTAGCAGGTAAGAATCCTGTCCCCCTCCCCCTTTTTAACCATTGCCCTTCCACTTTCATCTGTTGTCTTGATAGACTGTGGCATATGATTTCATTGGAAAAGTCATTCCTTTTGCTGCTGAAAATGTGTGGAAGCCATTGGACTAGATGAACTCTAAGGTCCCTGTACTGGTTTCCTGTGGCTGCCGTAACAAATTACCACCAACTGGGTGGCTCAAAACAACAAAAATGTATTCCGTCCTGGCTCTGAGGGCCTGAACACCCAAATCGGTTGTTAGCTTGAAAATCAGTATCATTAGGTAGAAATCAAGGTGCTCTAAGGGAGAGTTCATTCCTTGTCTCTTCCAGCCTCTGGTGGCTGCTGATGTTCATTGGCTTGTGGCTGAATTACGCCAGTCTTCAAAACCTGCATCTTTAAATCTCTATCTGCTCTGTCTTCACATTGCCTTATTTTCTGTGTGTCTATCCTTCCTCTGCCTCTCTCTTATAAGGATATATGTAGTTGCATTAGGGCCAATCCAGATAATCTAGGATCATCTCGCCATGTTGATATCCTAAACTTTCTTACATCTACATCAACATAATCAACATAGACTTTTTTTTTAATTTTTTAAAATGTTTTTTTTTATTTATTTTTGAGACAGAGAGAGACAGAGTGTGAGCAGGGGAGGGGCCGAGAGAGAGGGATTCAGAGTTCGAAGCAGGCTTCAGGCTCTGAGCTGTCAGCCCAGAGCCTGATGCGGGGCTCGAACTCACAGACTGTGAGATCATGACCTGAGCTGAAGTCGGCTTAACCGACTGAGCCACCCAGCACCCCGACTTTTTTTTTTTTTTTGATGTATAAGTTAACATCCAGAGTCTCTGATGAATAGGCTGTGGATAGCTTTTGAACAACACGATTCTATTTTTTTAATATGTACTTTTTAAGTTTATTTCTCTCAAGAGAGAGAAAGAGAGAGCGAGGACGAACAGGGGAAGGGCAGAGAGAGAGAGAGAGGGAGAGAGAAACTTCCAAGCAGGCTCTGAGCTGTCAGCACAGAGCCTGATGTGGGGCTTGAACCCACAAACCATGAGATCGTGACCTGAGCTGAAGCCAAGAGTTGGACGTTTGACCAACTGAGTCACCCAGGTGTACCAGAACAGTAATACTCTAGGAATACCCCCTGCGCAGTTCCCATCTCAGTACCTTTCCTTATATTCCCACATCTTAAAGAACCTAAAAGTACAACAACTGTTTTCATTCAACTCGGGAATAGGGAACCAAACTTCATTCCTTCATCATGAAAGAGTAGATTGAAAAATATTTTGCTGCAAGAATAATCCCCCCCCACCTTTCTAAGTGATTGATTTATTTTTTTTGAAAGAGAGAGAGAGCGTGAGTGGGGGACGGGTAGAGGAGGGACAGAGGATCCAAAGTGGGCTCTGTGCTAACAGCAGACAGCCCAATGTGGGACTAGAACCCACGAACCATGAGATCATGACCTGAGCTGAAGTTGGATGCTTAACCAATTGAGCCACCCAGGCACCCCAAAAGTAATTTCTGATCAGTGTCAAAAACTATAAAGAAATGGAATAAAGGATCACTCATAATTCTGCCTTTCCAGGACAATCACATTGGTCGAACACTTTCTATGTGCCTGGACCCAGCCTAGGTGTGCTTTATATTTTATACCCCACGGTCCTCACAATTGCCCTATAAGGTGGGCATTGAGACCCGTTTTACCAACGAGGAAACTGAGGCATGGAGAGGTGCAGCAATCAGCCCAAGGGCACTCAGCTAGGAAGGGACAGAGTTCAGACTTGAACCCAAGTACTCTTGACTCCAAAGCCCATACTCTTGACCTCTGAACCCACCACACACCTTCAGTGCAATTTGGTATCCAAGACTGTCAAAAACAACAGGACAACAAGATCCCGTGCTCACCAGAACATAACCCAACTACGGAATATCCCCACCAGGATGCATACTTATGCATCCTTGCCAGGATTGACTTACATTCTCTCCTGCTCAAAGTCTCATTCTTTGAGGCTGCTGTACAATCTGGAGTTCCTGAATGGGAACTTCAGTTGGTGGGATACTCTTTCCCCATCCCCAACCCTTTGGAGCAGGAACAGTGTGGTATATTCCAAAGGCGAGTTCATTCAGTCAGGACAATAGCAATGGTGCCACCACTGGGGAGTAAGGGACAGGTCATGTGCACTTTTCCCAGCCTTAAACTGTCTCACCATCCACATCCATTTTGTTTTCCAGATAACTGTGTGCCTCTTGTTCCTTTGGCGCAGTAAAAATGTGACCCACTTCCATTTGCAAAGCATGGGAAGCTTTCCAGTCCCTACTTTGCTGGGATAGGAGGGCAGTGTGGTGCAGTGGGCAGAGCTCAGGGCAGCGAGCCAGGGGCCATTGGTTCCAGGCTCAGCTCTGCCACTAAGCCCGGTGGGACCTTGAGCCAGCTCCTGGCTGTCTCTGGAACTACTTGGTTCCCCACCTAGAAAAGGCAAAATTCACACGAGATGCTAATTGCCCTTTCACCTGTAAGGTTCTATGATTTATAGAATGTCAACACTGGCATGCTAAAAGGTGCTTTGAAAGTTCATCATAAATATTTAAATTAGCTAGCAACATATGCTGAGCTCATCACATAATCACAAGCCACATTGTGGAGCAAGATCTAGGAGAGAGAGGGTGATGCATAATTTGATACTCTCTTCTCTCTAGATCCCCCAATCAAGTGTTCCAGAAGCTGGCTTTCTGTGTGATCTCTAGCTTATCATCATCATTATCATCACCCAGCTCTTAGATTAAAGGCAGGAAGCTAGCAGGAGACATTTCCCAGAGGCCGCTGCAGCACCAGCGGCAGGAAGGCCACTGTGGGTCTTGCGCTATCCTCACTCTTGTTTTTTTTCTCATAGGTTTTAGGTTGCTCCTCTTATGACCAAACAACGCTGGCCCTCATCTCTCGACACTGCCAAGCCACTTCAATTTCATTCAAATTTGAATACCAGATCTGAGTTGGAACCAAACCCTTTGCAGGGCGGCGGGCCCTCTAGAGAGCTATGGGAGGCAGTTCTGACCCTGAGGGCGTTCCAGGTCTGGTGGAAAGAGCCAGGCAGGTGCAGAACCAACTAGAACACTCACGGCATTCTGACTTTTAGGAATAGTGTGACCATGCTGAGGTGCATCACAGGACCCCTACGTATGAGACTGGGGCCAGGTGTTCGGGGGTAGTGCTTGTTGGTGGCACGAACCTGTCTGGAACTGGATCTTGAAGCATCTTTCTGTGGTTTGATCCAACGATCGTGGAGTCAGTAGTGATAGGTGGGGAGAAACATCTGGATTTGAAAGATATTTGGGAGATCTAATTGACGGGATTTGAAGAGAGCATGGATATGGGAGATGAGGAAGGGAGGGGAGCCAGGCAGGATGATGGGGGGAGGGGGGGCGGTGGCAGTAGCGGTGCCACCCTTTGGGGATGCATATGGGAGAGGGGCCAAGGTTGGGGAGCTTGGTTTGGGACACACTGGGGCAAGGCCCTGGAAGGTCATCCATCTGATGACTTCAGCAATTGCCCACAGGCCCTTTGACCCTGTGTGTGGCTGTAGGCAGGCAGAAGAATCCTGGATGGTCACTGACACAGGAAATGTGCTCCGTGGGTCCACCGTCTCTTTGTTTGTTTGCCCACTGATAACAACCAGGCAGTGAAGCCTCTGAAAGACACTGGGAGGCAGGAGATGTTTTTCTGGGCTTCAATTTTTCCAAAATATGCCCAAATATGTCCCAGGACCTTTGTAGGGCACAGGTGAGACAGCAGATCGTGCAAGCACTTTGTAAACTGTTACGGAATAAAACAGTAGCGTTATTATTATCATTACTATCATTATCATCATGTTCTCTGATCTGACTTGGGCCATTTGTAGCTTATGTTTACCCTTATCATTTTATCTGATTGTCCTTTTCTCCAACAGCTGGTGAATTGGGCAGGCCAGGCACAAACATATCCCAGGGTAAGTGGAAAGTTGAGATGATAAGCCAGATAAATCATGGAGGGCAGAAAAAAAAAAAAAGGCTTTTACTTGAACTATCTCAAGGCAGGCTGATCTGGCTGATCTGAGAGTCACATCATATCTAAAAAGCTGTCCAGAAAAATCTGAAAAGATTGGCAAACAAAGGACACCTGTTTACGAAGACAAAGATACCTTTTCCACTTCACTGTCACATTTAGAAGCGGTGCACCGTCATCCATTCACTCAGCCAGTGTTTGTGCTTGTCCAGGCACATGGGGACCATGGAAAGGGAAATAGACGCCCTGGGGAGCTTACGCTCCAGCGGCCTGAGTGTGGCTAGATACTACTGCTACTCTCTGAGTATACAGAAGGGGAAACTGAGGACAAGTGAGGCTCTGGGATTTGTCCAGGGGTTTTCCAAGGTGCCCTGAAGTTGTGACAGCAGAGAGCACAGCCTCGTCCCACACTCCTAGGCTGCTAGTTTAGGATCAGGTACACAAGACTGGGACCCCACCATGGATTTCCATAACGAAGGCTTATTAACGTAGTGCTAGTGTGGGTGTAGGTGCGTGCATTCAGATACATGGGTCCAGCCGGCCTTGATCCTACGGCTCAGGTCACAGATAGCCCAGAGAGAGGCGATTCGCTAGGGAAGATGTTGGGATTGTTCTCCAACTGCTGCTCTTCTGCACTGTCTGAAGAATTAAGAGCGAAGTCCAAGGGAACCATTCCAACAGTGAACCTTTCTCAAGCGCTCATTTGGTGTCAGGCACTGCGCCAAGTGCTTCATAGCATCCGCACAGCAACTTATGATGTGGGTCCTGTTGCTGGTCTCATTTTGCAAATGGCAAAACGAAGGTACAGAGAGCTGAGGTTGTCTGCCCGAGTCACACAGTTATGTGGTGCTAACTGGACTATGGGGCTCCCTTTGCAAACAAGGGCTGAAAATCGACCCAGCCCCCTCCAGTTCCCCAGTGCTGCCCTGTGGCACCAGGCACCCAGAGGGGACTGCCCTCAGATGTACACACAGAGGGACTCCCCTGCTTGGCTGAATTAAGTCCTCTCTGGAGTTGGCATTTGTCCTTGAGTTTTCTCATCGGCCTCTTCCCCAACCAGACAGAGGGTGTGCTCCCTGCACTGAGCATCCAGTAACACAGGCAGGCCTTCACTTCCCCAGGAGTTCATTCCTCCATCTAGCATTTCCGAGTGTTTCCTGGGTCCCAGGCCCTGGGCTAGCTGGGCAGAAGCCCAGCAGAGACAGACGTTTAACAAGCAATCACCCAAACAGTGGCCAAGTGAGCGCTGGGAGAAGTGCCAGAGAGAGAAAGGAAAGTGTGGTCTGGGGGACCTCAGGAGCCTCCCTGGGGAGTAACTGGGCTGAGGTCTCCAGGGTGGGTAGGCCTTGCCCAGCCCCCAGAAGGGGACTGGGTCCAGGCAGCCGAACAGCAGGTACACATTTGCACTTCTGGTAGCGAGGTGGGGATGGCCCCCTGAGGGAACTGGCGTTAACGGTTAAGGGGAGGGCAAGGTACAAGAGGCTACAGAAACGTGTGTTGGCAGGGATGTTGTCCTCACTGCAATGGGACGAGAGGGCACTGGTGGGCTGACAAGAAGGTCAGATTTACACTTTGAAAAAAGATCACACATGCTGTTGGCTGGAGGTTGGATGGGAGGTGGGTGGGGCACAAATCCACCTACTTTTCCCCACCTTCACTGCCCAGATCCCAAACCCAAGTCCCTAGCCCTCTGCCTCTGCCCCCTCTGGCCCATCCCTCCTCAGCAACAGGGAGAGCTTCCTCAGAAGTTTGATTGGGTCACTATGTGCCCCCAATCCTGCAGCGGCTCCCTATTGCCTTGGGCCTGTGGGAACGTGCAGGTGAGAACGTCTGCGGGGACACCCTTTCACTGAGGCCCTCCCTGACCACTCTAGCTTTTGGGTCCTCCCACCAGAGCACACACATCCACACCTCGGTTAACGTGTTCTCCTTTCCCCACAGCCCGGGGTAATCTGCTTCTTCTCTGCCCATGGAAACCTTGCTAACCCTTGGTGCCCAGCTCAAAGTGACCCCCTTAGTCAGAAAGCCTTGCCAGACTTGGCTGCACTCACAATCAGAATAAAGGCTACTTCTTGGCCTTTACTTGCTCTACTTTGCTGGCCCCTCTGTCTTGGCATTTATTTCATCCTGGACTGTTGATAGCTTTTGGTGTGTCTACTCTCTAGATTGCACATTATTGAGGACAGAGACTTTGTCTTAAGAATGTAAGGAAGTCCTTTTGCCCTGGGGCTTACCTAGAGCATCAAGGTCAATTGAAAATGCATTTGTAGGTTAACAAATTTGAATGGAGTGGCTGCTCTGCGACACATACTGGGGAAACTGCAAAGAGAACAGAGGTCTCTGTCCTCTTGTGGCCACTTGTCAGGTGGGGAGCCCATCAATCAGCAAGGTGGCATTAGAGCAGAGACCTAAAAAGTGAGGGTGAGAGTTGTACATCTTTATAGGGGAAGAGCGTCCCAGGCAGAAGAAAGAGCAAGTGCCAACGTCCTGGGGCTGCTATTCATGAATGAGGTGGGGGCAGGGTGAGGAGAGAACTGAGAGATAGAATCAGAGGTGTGTGTGTTGGGAAGTGGCTTGTGTAAGCCCCTGAAGGACACTGGGAAGACTGTGGAGACAAGGTAATGGTTGGAGGGTCCTGAGCAGAGGAGGAGCAGGGTCTGACTTAACAAGAGCCCGCCAGCTGCTGTTCTGACTACAGACTGAAGTTGAGGGGGTGGGGACAAGTGTGGTCAGTACAAGGGCCATGCACCTCAGAGTCAGCTTCTTTCATCATCCATGGGGCCTGTTTGTAAAGTCCTCCTAACTTGGGGCTGGTGCATGCAGAGGACCACCTTTTGGGTTTGAGTTTGGAGCGGGTGGGGGGAGACCAGGGAGCGAGTGAAGATAGGAAAACCATTCCCTTTGTGAGGCCTCACTGTCAATCCTAAGCACGTTGATGCCCTAAGGGACCCCAGGGACCAGCCCCTGCCCCCGTTTTCGTGGTGGGAAACAGGCCCGGAAAGAAGAAACGGGGTGCATTTCAGAAACTAGCAACTCCAGTGGCATTTTTTCAGAGCGGCAGTCTTCAGCTCCCCGCCCCCCCACCCCCGCAGGAATCCCTTCGGAGCGTGAATCCCTGCGGCCCGGCTGGAGAGAAACAGCTCGTGCCTTTCCCCGAACAGGGGGTCCCGGCCCATTAGCTGCTCAGTTGAGTCAGAGTCTGCCCCGGCAGCTCTGGGGCCAGGCACCGAAGGGCCGGTCTCCCACGCCTCGCGACGTCGGTGGGGGCGGGGAGGCGGGAGCAGCCGCGGGCACCGTGCTGACCGCTACCCCGCGGCGCGGCCACCTCGCGGGGCCGGCCGGGCCCGTGGCTGCCGGGGCGCCGCCCCCGCCCC
>NW_024420251.1:863541-867499 GCF_014898765.1 Herpailurus yagouaroundi | reverse complement strand
CCCGCTGCCACCCCCGGGGGGCGCGCGGGGATTTCAGGGGCAGTTTCTTTCATCAGGAAGCTTTTGACAAAATGGAAGGTGAATTATGGGTGTCCGGGTGACCCAGCACGGGGCCGAGCCCGGCTGCCCGCTGCCAGCCCCGGGCTCCCCTGCGCCCCGTCCCGCCCCACCCGCACAGCCACTGCGGGGCCCTAACACAGCCCCTCGGTCGGTCCTTGCAAAGGGGAGCGCTTTAGTTTTACATGATGACCTTGGGTGTGGGAAAAGGAAAAGATGGCGGGAAGCTGGGGGGGTGGGACAGGGACGATGACACGCCACAGCTGCATTTTTATTTGGAAACTTTGGAGAAAGTATTCCTGGCTGGACATGCGTTCCGCTTTACAGATGAGCAAGACTAGCCCTTTTGGCATCCCCTCCCCCTTTAGATAATGACAAAGTGACGGATTTGAACTATTAGTACAGGGATAGCTGCTCACTTGCCAGATCACCTTTCTTGCAAAAGCCATTTTTATAAGCCAAAAAATGCGTCAACAATAGTGAAATTTCAAATGTTCCCTATTTACAGTTCTGCTTTGATCTCGCGTGTAGCAGCGGTGACCATATTTTTGTCTGTAACACAGGAGTTAAACAGCTGACAGCTAGCCTTAAGTCATTGGTCTCAAGCTTGTGGCATCCGCCCGCACCCCTACAAAGGTGTCCTCCCCACGCCCTTCCCAGTTTGTGGTTGTAGTTTTCAAAGCGTAGCAGTCGCTCTGAATCGCAATGTAGCGCTCAGCCACCCCACTTGGGTCGGTTCCATTTGGAGAACTTGATCGCTCTCGGAGAAGTAACTCGCAAACCAGCGCGCTTCATGCTGGTCAAAAGTTAAATGACAAGCGACAGTGAAGCTGATTTCCTCCCGACTCTGCCTTCAGCTGCCAGTGGCATTAGGCATTGGGTGGGGGGCTGCTTCCTCATGGCAACGTTAATTTTAATTTTGCTCTGCCTTTGGTATGCTCCTAGGTCTGTTTTAGTCATTGTATTTGTTTTTCTTTGTCTCTCTGCCTTCATCCATCACAGTCAGGATGGCTAAAGGTGATCCCAAGAAACCAAAGGGCAAGATGTCTGCTTATGCCTTCTTTGTGCAGACGTGCAGAGAAGAACATAAGAAGAAAAATCCAGAGGTCCCTGTCAATTTTGCAGAATTTTCCAAGAAGTGCTCTGAGAGGTGGAAGGTACTTTTCTTTCGTGTCCTTCAAGGTAGTCTTAGTTGGATTTCATATGCAGGGGGTTACTCACTTCCAGAGTGGCCCCATGGCGCTGTTTTCTTCCTCGTGGACTCATCTTGCCTGTTCTTTGCAGACAATGTCTGGGAAAGAGAAGTCTAAATTTGATGAAATGGCAAAGGCAGACAAAGTGCGCTATGATCGGGAAATGAAGGATTATGGACCAGCTAAGGGAGGCAAGAAGAAGAAGGACCCTAATGCCCCCAAAAGGCCACCGTAAGTGACTGTAGGATTCAGGATAACAGTTAAGAGCTTTCCTTCTACCTGAAAGATTTTAAGAAGACACATTACCTAAAAAATGTTGAGATACACTGCAAAGTATTCTATACTTGGGGCTTTAACAAGGCTGGGCCAGGGAAGTCCGCCGTTAAGGCTGAGTATTTGTGAGCTGTGTGCTTCTGGTTGCCTGTTGGCCTTTCTGTTGGGAAGGAGGCAGCCCGGTCTGGGCATCAGGGTCCTTAGGCACATTTTCTCCCCTTTTCCCAGTAACTGAGAGACTGAGAAAGCACCAGGTATTTTTGAAGCATTTTAAACCTTCTGGAAGCTACCACTTGGTCACGTTGTCTATATGGTATCACACATTAGGGGGGTGTCCAAGCGGTAGGAAGTATGTGAGCTCAGGAACGGGATTTTTGGCTTAAGCTCACGTTTTTGTGGGTTCTCATCTAACGTATACAATTTTCTCCCCCCAAGGTCTGGATTCTTCCTGTTCTGCTCAGAATTCCGCCCCAAGATCAAATCTACAAACCCTGGTATCTCCATTGGAGATGTGGCAAAGAAACTGGGCGAGATGTGGAATAACTTAAGTGACAGTGAAAAGCAGCCTTACAACAACAAGGCAGCGAAGCTGAAGGAGAAGTATGAGAAGGTGAGGCGGACCAGCTGTCCCCGGGCTACCAGGCCGGACGGGTGGGCAGTCAGCCGCCCTGGGTGTGGGTGGGTGGGGGGTGTGAGGTTGCTTCGGTGGGCTGAGTAGTTAGCATAGCTCGTGACGGACCGTCTCCCTGCAAGATCGGCCGCGAGTGCTGGCATTCATGCTTCTGACAGAATCTGGTCTTTGGGACAACTGCAGGCAGGCTTAAAAATTTTGATGACATGGGCCGCCGTGGGCGGAGGACTTGGTAGTGCTGTTTGAACACCCCTTAACTTTTAAATCTGAGCGCCTTAGAACCAAATTTGTATATATCTGAAAACCTACTTCAGATAGCTGCCCTGTCGTATGTGTGGTCCATTCCTGCTTTCTTACTCTGAGGTGGGACGGCATGTTTCCATCATTGCCTAAAACGGCTGCGGGAGAGCTTGTCTGTTCATTTGGAATGTGTCCCTGTTCCTTCCAGGATGTCGCTGACTATAAGTCTAAAGGAAAGTTTGATGGCGCAAAGGGTCCTGCAAAAGTTGCCCGGAAAAAGGTGGAAGAGGAAGATGAAGAAGATGAGGAAGAAGAAGAGGAGGAGGAGGAGGAGGAGGAGGATGAATAAAAAAAACTGTTTGTCTCCTTGTGAATACCTTAGAGTAGGGAGCGCCGTCATTGACACCTCTCTTATTTGAGGCGTGTCTGTTGCCCTCGTTAGGTTTAATTACACAATCGGGTCATGGTCATATTGTAGTCTCTTCAAAGTGCTCTAGAAATTGTCAGTGGTTTACATGAAGCGGCCATGGGGGTCTGGAGCACCCTGAAACTGTATCAAAGTTGTACATATTTCCAAACATTTTTAAAATGAAAAGGCTCTCGTGTTCTCCTCACTCTGTGCACTTTGCTGTTGGTGTGACAAGGCATTTAAAGATGTTTCTGGCATTTTCTTTTTTGAATTTGTAAGGTGGTGTTAACTCTATGGTTATTGGCTAGAAATCCTGAGTTCTCAACTGTACATATCTATAGTTTGTAAAAAAAAAAAAAAAAAAAAAGGACAGAACAACCGAGACAAAATCTTGATTGATGCTCCTCGCGTGGCTTGAGGCTGTGGGGAAGATGCCTTTTGGAGGGGCTGTAGCTCAGGGCGTGCACTGTGAGGCTGGGCCTGTGGACACTGCAGTGGGCATCTGTTTAGCTTCAGGTTGTCTTGTTTCTGTATATAGTGACCTAGCATTCTGCTGGCATTCTTAGCTGTGGAAAAGGGGGGGGTCAGCTGGCATGAGAAGTGTTTGGATCTTTTTTAGTTAAGTGCGGTAGTTTTAAACTGTTTTGAAACAAACCGTAGAACCCTTCATTGTCAGCAAAGCGAAGAGCCACTGCATCAATGAGAGTTCAAGAACCTTCTGTACTAAACACAATTTGCAACGTTCTGTTATTTTTTTGTATGTTTAGAATGCCGAAATGTTTTTGAAGTTAAATAAACAGTATTACATTTTTAAAACTGTTCTCTACTATAACAGTCTAAATTTCTGACTCCCAGCAGTCTTCGCTAACAACCCCCTCCATTGTATTTGGGGACTAGCCTCCCTGCACATCTGGTATCTTCTCTGAATGTGGCCAGCTTACTTAGAATGGAGATGAAGAGGCTACTTGAAGGTATTGCATGATTTTGCTTGTGTCTGAGTGGCGTAAGATGAAGTCTGAACTGCTGAATGTAGAAGCCAAGATAACTTGACCCAGGCAAATTTTAGCAGCAGCCTTCAGAGGTGCAGGAAGGTGGGCGGTTAGGATTGAGGCTGACTACTATGCAGGGCTTTTTTTTTTTTTTTTGCCTCCTGCC
>NW_024420251.1:829306-863441 GCF_014898765.1 Herpailurus yagouaroundi | reverse complement strand
CCCCCCCGTGCTGTGGGCCAAATTCATTGCTAAACAGCGAAAAACAATCTCCTAAGGGTATGGTGTATCATTCAGGCTTTCTTCTTTCATCGCTCCTGCCCCCAGTACATGTAGCAGAATACCATACTGCTCAACAACCACAACAACCATCCTGCACAGCTACCGCTTTTGTCTACTGGACCCCAGTGAGGGGGGAAGGGTGGTGGGGTAGGGAGTGGTATCCATTTGTTTTCCTACCTCTTCAAGGAACGAAACAGCCCAAGGAAGCTGGCTGTGGGTGGCGTTGCAGGCTCCATCTCGGGGCACCTGAACTGCAGGCAGGCTGCCAGGATCAGTTGTTTCTAAGCATCACACGCGTCACATGTGAAGTTGGACGGCCTGCCCCCAATTGGCGTTCATTGATTGCAAACATAGGTGGTTGTTACATGTTGTTAACCTGGGAGAAGCTCGGTTTGTGTTTCACTGGTTATTTCATGTTGGTGGCTGGTGGAACATTCTGTCCAAGTTGGGGAAGGGGGTGATGCGATGGCTACGGTGGCTAGTGGTGGTGTGGAAAACCCTTGTGAGGGCTGACTCATCTTCACCATTGGCAATAGAGGAAACTATATTGTGGGTGAGCATTAGTATCACCTAGCATGAATACTCTGTTATGTTTGAGGCTGTGAAGCACTCGGGAGTGTTTTTGTGACATGACTCAGGAGAAAGCAGCTTTTTTCTTAAAATTCACTGTTTGGAAACTTGCATGCCTCTGCAGGCTGTGTCTTCCCCACCCTGTCCTGTCCGGGATGGGTATGTCACGGTCATGGTCACTGGCCCAAACTGTAATCTGTATTCATAGCCATTCCTTTTCACATCAGAACCATTTGTCCTAAATGTGTTTTTCTAGCTCCTCTAGAAAACGACCACTAATTGAAAAACCCTTGGTCCTGAGGTTTGCCCAGAGGCACTTGTTCCAGGATTGCCCTCCTGCCTCAGCCATGCTCTTGTCGCTTTCCTCTAAGCCATGGCTTGGCATCGTAGGCTAAAGCTGCTGCCTCCTGACATACAATGTACCAGGCTAAGATTTGGGAACTGGTCAACCTCATCAAACGTGGAAGAGAAGCTCAACTTGTAATCCCAAAGGAGAGCTAACTTGCTAGGTGGTGACTATCTGGTTGTAGCTAGACAGGCCAGCTATGGAAGGGGATGACACTTTTGTGCCCCCCCCCCCTTGTGCTGAGTGATCTTTGACTAAGGCATTTAGTTCTAAAGATTCCAACTAAGGCCACTTGGTCCACGTTTTCACCCCAGCACAAAGTGGCTCCTCTCAATAGTATGATGGTCTGTAGCTTCTCTGAGATGTTACAAGTGGATGGTGTCACCACTTAAGGCTTCTTGCAATGTCAACCTATTACTTTTTTTTTTTTTTAATCAAAAGGATGGTACCTGCTTTCTCCAACCACCTCTCTCCCAACCCCGTCACCCCATTTTTGAATGATGTTTTATACTTTGGAAAGAACAAGGCCTGTGATGTAGCAACTATTGTCTGTGTCTCCTGTGTGTCTGTTCTTGTCACAAATGTATTTGGGGACATTGGATGCATTCATTTTCTGTAATAAAGTGTCTTAATCAGTCTTCCCAAAAAGTAATCAGTGGGCTGTCTGCAATCTGTTTGAGATACCAAACTTCAGTATTTTGGGTTGATTATAATCAAGGTTTTAGAAGTACAAGGTTTGCTGTAACCAAGAATCTGAACTCTTTAATGGAGAGATACCATCAAAAAAGGGCAAGTGTTGAGGATTCCAAAACCTAGATCAACCCTTCACCAGAGGGGTAGTGGGGGAGTTGGCTCTGGAGCCCTGTGCTGGGATAAATATGCAATTTGCAGGATGCTAATGAGCTGCTGTTGATAAAGTGGCTAAGTACTTGTAGTCAGCCAGCCCTGCCAGCCAGGGCCTCCTGAGGCTGAGGGTCAGGGCTTAGTTGGCTGACAGAGCCAGGCCCGATGAGGACTTTTAGATGACAGCCACGAGGGCTACTTCGTCTTCTTCGGACCCTGGCTAGTTTCCTGTGGAACCCAGGCTTCACTTCCTGCGTCCACCAGAGCAACCCCCCACTGTTTTGTATCTTGAGGCTCCTTCTAAGATTTTAGCTTTTTTTTTTTGTTTATGAGAGAGAGAGTACGAGGGAGGGACAGAGAGAGAGTCTCAAGCAGGGGCAGAGTCTGATGTGGGGCTTAAACTCATGAACTGTGAGATCATGACCTGAGCCAAAATCAAGAGTTGGATGCTTAACCGACTGAGCCACCCGGACACTCTAGATTTTAGTTTAAAAAAGCAACTGAGATACAATATCAATAAAATAAAGGAAAAAAATATCCCACATCAATAGATAAAAAGTATTGATAAAATCCAGCACCCTTTCATGATTAAAAAAAAAAAAAACAACTCAGAAAACTGGGAATAGATGGGAACTTGCTCAACCTGATAAAGAACACTTAGGAAAACCCACAACTAATAGACTCAATGAAAGATTGAGAGCTTTCCCACCACATTCAGGAACAAGACAAAGATGCCCAGTTGTGCCACTCGTACTTAACATTGTACTAAAAGTTCTAGCTGGGTCAATTAGGCAAGAAAAGGCAAAAGCATCAGACTGAAAATGAAGGAATGAATCTAGGTCTATCTGCAGATGACAGGACTTGTATATAGACAATCCTAAGGAATTTCCAGATAAAACTGTCAGAAGAGGGTTGCCTGGGTCGCTCAGTCAGTTAAGTTTCTGAGTCTTGAATTTGACTCAGTTTGTGACCTCACTGTTGGTGAGATCGTGCCCTGAGTCTGGTTCTGCGCTGACAGCTTGGAGCCTGCTTGGGATTCTTCTCTCCCTCTCTCTCTGACCCTCCGCCACTTGTGCTCGCTCTCGAAATAAACATTAAAAAATTAAACTGTCAGAAGCAATACATGAGTTGAGTAAAACTGCAGGATACAAGATCAGTACACAACAATGTTGTATGTCTAGACGTTAGCAATGAACAATTTCAAAATAAAACCAAGTAAACCCATTTACAATAGCATCAAAATAAAATACTTAGTAATAAGTTTAACAAAAGAAGTGCAAAACTTGTGTGAGGGGAAGTACCACACGTTGTTGAAAGACATTAAAAACCTAAATAAATGGAAAAACATCCCATGTTCATGGGTTGGAAGACAAGATTGTTAACATGGCAATACTCCTGAAATTGATCTATAAATTCAATGTGATCCCTATCAGAATCCCAGGTGGTTTCTTTGTAGAAATTGACACAGTGATCCCAAATTTCATATGGAGATTCAAGGGACCCAGAATAGCCAGAACAATCTTGGAAAAGAAGAACAAAGCTGGAGGATTCAGTCTTGATTTCAAAACTTACTACAAAGCAACAATCATCAACACAGTGTGGTACTGGCATAAACTCATGATCTCCTCCAGATGTGTTCTTCACCACAGCCTGCCATCTGGAGCTCCACCTAGGCTCCTTTTCTCACCCTCCACAGTCAGTTGGTCAGTCAGTTCCCAAATCCTGCCAAATGTATTTACTAAAATATCTTGGACCCACCCCTCTTCTCATTCATGAGGGGCATGTAGGTAAATATCTTTAAATTCTCCTATTCCCTCTTTTGGCTAGGCTGGAACTTGCATTTGCGGGTTTTTGCTTATCAGTATCCCTCCAGGGAAATCTTCCACTCTGGTGCCATGGTTGGATCTGTCTATTAAGTCCCATGAGAGCTGGAGTGTTAGAGCTAGAGACATGCTGTAGCTTAGGTCCTCACCATCTTTTATCCTAGGCAAATGTAATAGCTTCCCGAATGATTTTCCTCCTTTCTCTCTTACCCTTACTCTATCCCCAGACCTAGTATAGCTACAGATGATACATAGTTGGTGCTCAGTATATATTCACTGAATAAATAAATGGGTGAATGGATGGATGGATGGATGGATGAATGAATGAATGAATAGGGACAGATCAGGGGAAAGTTCACCAGGGGTAGACCTTGTAGGCCATCTTAAGAATTTTGAACTTGCCTAAGGTCCAGGGCAAGCATTTAAGAATTTTCATATGTTGGTGTTTGGGGAGTGCTAGATGGCGATATGTTTAGATATGTATTGTAGTTAAATTACACTGGCATCTGTGAGGAGAAAAGAAGATGTGGGGAGGGGCAAGAGTGGAAGCAGGATGTTAGGATAAGCCAATTTATACAAAGAGCAACCCTCAATTGTTGACACAATTCTTAACATGGTGACTTAACACAAGAAAAGGTTTGTATCTCACTGGCATTACAGTCCAAGGAGATATGTCGCTGGCAGCCTTCCATATTGTGACTCAGGGATCCCACCTCTTTCCATTTCTGGTGCCACCATTTTCAACCCGTGACCTTCATGTCACCAAAAAGCAGCATTTAGGATAAGGCCTGGAAGCTAAATTCCATACCTGTCACCTGCATTCTATGGTTCCCACCTGAGCTGCAAGGGAAGGTGAGAGAAAGGGTGGTTGTTGGAGTCTATGTAGCTGAGACGCTGACGGCTTGGACAAGAGTGGTGGTCATGGGGGTAGGAAAAGGAGTTGGATTCAAGAAAGATTTAGGATTATGGGGACTTGCTGAGGGGTTGGATGTGGGGCGGATGAGGAAGAAGGAGGAATTGAGAATGAGTCTATTATCCTCTCACTTGGGGCACTGGAGGGGTAGCAGACTTTTTAAAAAAATAGAGAGCCCCTGAGGAGTAGCAGGTTTGAGAGCGAATCGTCTCAAGGGTTAGCAGTGTCTAAGCTCACATTTCCCCACAAGGGAAAGTTTGTAACTTGGAATCACAGACCATTCATGCTGTCAGCCTGTCTTTCCATTTTAGGACTAGTCTGGAATTTGCATTTTTCAGGCTTTTTTTTTTTTTATCAGTTTCCCCCCAGGGAAATCTCCAGCAGACACCCTGGTAGGATCTGTCTGCTATAGTATGATCTTACCAGAGTGTCAGAGCTAGAAATTTCCCCAGAGGGAAACTAAATCCCTTGGGATAGAAGGGGGCTTCCCCCTTTCTATAGTCACACTTCTAAATCTGTTTCTAAACTGGGAGCATTTGAGGAAAAGCTCAAAGAGCCTTCCTGTTGTTGGCCTCAGGCCACAGTTGGTTTTTTCAATCCACAGAGGACATATGAGATGCACATTTTCCTAGGCTGTGTATTTTGTTCCAGGCCTGTGGTGGGTTTTTGTTTTAAAAGTCTTTTGGAAGCATGTCAGCGGTGATACTATGGCAATGTTGATTGCAACATTTGACAGTTCTCATTGCAAGATGTGTAGAACATATGATGCTTTTGTCCTCTGTCCAAACCCTCAGTGGTTTACATGAAAAAGGGCTGATATTTCAGTGATGAAACATTAGCAGAAGGCTGAAATATGTCACTTAAAAATATTGGGCTAGCCATAATTGTTTTAATCCTCTTGTGCTGGAACTGCTTTTAACTTCTATATCAAGAAACCCTCTTCTGCGTATATTTAATTTATGAAATAAAAGCAGCCGATTGAGTAGCATAATCCCCAAAGTTTCTACCTTGATTTAGATATTGGAGATCATGCTAAGACTAAGAGGCCGCACGGGACTGTAGCGGGAACATCAAATACTTAGCGCAGTGCCTGGAATGCACTTTGTGGGGCTGCTCACCCCCTCCTTACTCCAGGAGTAAGAAGGTCTAGGTTCTAGAGAGGCTAAGTGACCTGTGTTATGTTACACAGATAGTTGGGGGTAGATTTAAACTGATGTCCGCTGACTCCAAAATCTGTGTGATTACCCACCCTGCCTATTGAAATGCGTGCTAAGTACCAAGTATCCCACTAGAGGCTGAGGCTATGGAAATGAAGGCACATGGCGGCAGAGTTAAGTAAACAGGCAATTGAAATACAGTAACTGGGCTAATAGAAGTCAGCAGGGGGCTCCTAGGGAGTCAGGAGGAGGGGCAATTTAGGCAGCGCCCAATTAGGGAAGTCTTCCTGGAGGAGGGGAGCTGGAGCTATTTGTTTAAACCGAGCAGTTAGCTAAATGAAGAGGGATGGGAAGAGGGACTAGCACACACAAAAGCCCAGAGCAAAGAAGCAGCATAGTGAGTACCAGGGAATTGCAAGCAGTTTGCTTTATTATTATTATTTTATATTTTAGACAGCAAGATAGCGTGAGCTGGGTAGAGGGGCAGAGGAGGGGGAGAGAGAGAAGCCCTAGCAAGCTCCACGTTCAACACAGAGCCCTACACAGAGCTCGATCCCATGACCCTGGGGTCGTGACGTGAGCCGAAATCAAGAGCCAGCCTTTCATTTGATTTCTTCTTCCCTTCTCTTCTTTTCTTTTCTTCTTCTCTTCTCTTCTCTTCTCTTCTCTTCTCTTTCCTTTCCTTTCCTTTTCTTTGGCTTGTTTCTCACAAGCAGTTTGCTTTAATGAGACGTATATTCGTTATGTGTTGCTGCATAACAAGTTACCCCAGACTTTAGTGGCTTGAAATATAACAACTTTTATTATCTCCTGGCTCTTTGGTTCAGGAATCCAGACCACTTGGCTGGAGGATCTGGTGCAAGGTCTTGGCGAGGGTAGCAGTCACCTCCAGTCTTGTGCGGAGGAGGATAGCTTCCAAGCTCACTCACATGATTCTAAGCAGGGGTTAGTTTCCCACTGTTGGTTGGAAGCTGCCCTCTGTTCATTGTCACATGCGCCTCCCCACGGGGCAGCATACAACATGGACGCCTGATTCATTCAGGAAGAGCAAGTGAGAAGGGCCAGGGAGAGAGGGTGTGTGAGCAACGCGGAGGTCACAGTTTCTTTGGAACCTAATCTCAGCAGTGAAATCCCATCACAATTGCCACGTTAGATTTATTAGAAACAAGTTACTAGGCCCAGCCCTCGCTCAAAGGGAGGAGATTACACAAGGGCATGAATACCAGGAGGTGGAAATCATTGAGAGCCACGTCAGAAAATTTCAGTTGCATTTAAATTTACAAAGACGTACTACCATTCTATATGCCTCTGTTTTTAATTTTTAAAATAAATGTTTATTTTTGAGAGAGAGAGAGAGAGAGAGAGACAGAGTGCCAAGAGGGGGAGGGGCAGAGAGAGAGACACTCACACACAGAATCCAAAGCACGCTCCAGGCTCTGAGCTGTCAGCACAGAGCCTGATGTAGGGCTTGAACCCAACAACCGTGAGGTCATGACCTGAGCCAAAGTCGGACGCTTAACCCACTGAGCTGCCCAGGTACCCCTCTATATGCATCTTTTAATGCTTATTTTTTTCACACAAAATTGCATCACAAGGAGTCATGCACATTGTGTTGCTTTAGTTCATTCATTTTGACTACTGCATTTCATTGTGTATATATACTGTAGATTATGTATTTTCTCCCATGGATAGACATTTGAATGTCCTGGGTCTGAGAAATGGGGGTTTGGGGGAAATGGAGGGAGTGATTGCTAATGGGGTTTTAGGGGACAGGTAATTAAAATGTTCTAAAATCAGACAGTGGTGATGGTTGCACAACTCTGTATGCTAAAACCCATGTAACTGTGCACTTTATTTTTCATTTGTATTTTTTATTTTTAAAGGCCATTTTGAATATTCTTAGACACTTGGCTCATTTTTAAAGTTTATTTATTTATTTTGAGAGAGAGAGAGCACACAAGTGGAGGGTGCAGAAAGAGAGAGAGGGAGAGAGAGAATCCCAACCAGGGTCCACACTGTCAGCACAGAGCCTGACATGGGGCTTGAACCTACAAACCGCAATATCAGGACCTGAGCCGAAGTCAGACACTTAACTGACTGAGCCACTCAGGTGCCCCTATTTTTTATTTTTATTTTTTAAAGTAGGCTTCATGCCCAGCTCAGAGCCCAATGCAGGGCTCAAACTCACCACCCTGAGATCAAGACCTGAGCTGAGATCAAGAGTTGGACACTTAACCGACTCAGCCACCCAGGTGCCTCAAACTGTGCACTTTAAATGGGTGAATTGTATGGCACGTGTATATCTCAATAAAGCTGTTACAGAAACTCTATGACAATACATTTCAAAGAGTCGAGGAAAAAAGATGATTTCCTAGCAAAATATAAAGTACCAATATTGACCCAAGAAAAACTAAAAAGCTTAAAGACAGAAATAATCATTAACAGATTATATAAAGGAAATTAAAGGACTACCGTAAAAAAAAAAAAAAAAAAGTCAGGATGACCAATAAGCACGTGAAAAGATGCTCATTAGCCAACAGGGAAATGCAAGTTAAAGTTACAATCAGTTACCAGTGCACACCCACCAGAATGGCTAAAATAAAAAAGACAGACAACATTGCTGGTAAGAGTATAAATTGGTAGATTCATTGTGAAAAGCTGCTTGGTAGTGTTTATGAAAACGAAGCATTTGCTATATTTGAAAGTTGTTAAGAGAGTAGATACTAAAAGTTATCATCACAAGGAAAGAAGCATCCCTCCCCCACCCCCGCCCTGTTTTGGTATCTGTGTGAGATAATGGATGTTAACTAAACTCATTTCACAATATATGTCAGTCAAGTCACTATACTGCACACCTTTTTTTTTTTTAACGTTTCTTATCTTTTTTAATGTTTATTTGTTTTTGAAAGAGAGCTAGAGAGCATGGGAGGGGCAGAGAGAGAGGGTGACAGAGAATCCCAAGCAAGCTCCGCACTGCCAGTGCAGAGCCTAGCACGGGGCTTGAACCCATGAAACTGTGAGATCATGACCTGAGCCAAAACCAAAAGCTGGATGCCTAACCAACTGAACCACCCAGGTGCCCCTACGCTGCACACCTTATACTTACCCAGTGCTGTATGCCAATGCTATTTAAATAAAACTGGGAAAGATACTAATTGTAAAATAACCCGAAACATGGGCATACCCTACAATGCAGTAATTCCACTCCTACGTGTGTGTACCAGTAGAAATGGCTCCAGACCCACAAGCCATGAACAAGATGTTCATGATGGCACTATTCATAACAGCCCCAAACTGGAAACAACACACATGCTTGTCAACAGAAGAAAGAGAAAATTAACTATGGTATATTCATCCAGTGGAATATCGTGTGATAATGAAAGGTAATGAAATGCAGGTATACAAAATGACATGAGTGAATCTTGCAGACATAATGTTGAAAGAAAACACTCAGACACAAAAAGAATACATATCAAATGATTCCATTTATATGAAGCTCAAAATAGGCAAAAATAGTGGATAGTAATAGTGGATATTCTTGGGAGTGGGGTACTGGGAAGGGACATGAGGACATCTTTTGGGGTGCTGCAAACATTCGGTCTTGATGTGAATGATGGATATACAGGTGCATACAAACATACAAATGCGTCTAGGGGTACAGTTAAGGTTAGAAGACTTCATACACTTTATTGTATGTTCATTATCTCTTACTAAAAAAGTTTTTTTTTTTTTAATCAAGGAAAAGGAAGTGTTCTGGACTTTGATGTCTGATCACTGAAGACTAGGTAATTTGAACCAAACCTCCTGTGTCAAAAAGTGGACAAAATATTTTAAAATATCACTTTAAAAGCATCAATGAGCTGGAGCGCCTGGGTGGTTCAGTTGGTTAAGCGTCCAACTCTTGGTTTCGGTTCAGGTCATGCTCACGTGGTTTGTGGGTTCAAGCCCCGTGCCAGGATTCTGTGCTGGCAGCACGGAGCCTGCCTGGGATTCTTTCTCTCTCTCCCTGTGTCTCTGCCCCACCCCTGCTCTCATGCTCTCTCTCAAAAAATAAATAAATAAACATTAAGAGAAAATTTAAAAGAAGCATCAATGAGCTAACTAGATAGTGAAATAGAATACCAAGCCAAGATCTGGGAGAGTGGGGAATCGAGAGAGGTGAGCCTGACACTTGGAACTGCTTTTGCCCTGGGTTGTTTGGGGTTGGCTGAACTAGAAGAAACAGCTGAGAGCTTAGGACAAAGAGTCACAGTCCAGACCCCACCAAGAGCATACACGGACACTTGATCTATGACAAGTGTGTCACTGTGCTAGGACAAATGTGTAAGAGTGCTAGGACAGTGAGAGGTCCGTATGAAAAGATGAAATTAAAGCCCTGCCTGGCACCACACACAAAAACCAATTCAGGGTGGATTGTAGACGTAAGGCTAAAAGGTAAATCAGTAACATGTTTAGAACATAATATTGGAAAATGTCTTCATAAAATAAGATAGGGAAATACTTTGGAATCAAGACACACGTAACAACCACTAACCATAAAAGGCTGATAAATTGCAATAGACATCATCATCAAAAGACACGAAAAGGCAAACCACCAAGTGGGAGAAGATATTTGCAATACATATAAATGCAAAGGGCTTGCATCCAGAATATATATATGCTGACAAATTAATAAGAAAAAGTCAGACAGATGAGCAAAAGTTTGGAACAATTACTTCACAAAACTTTTAATCACATTGAGTTACCATCACACACTCAGGAGATTGGCTGAAATGAACAAGTCTGACAATTCTAAGGATTGAGGAAGATGTGGAGGAAGTGGAACTTCTGGGCTGCTCACGGGAGTCTATGTCAGTAGCACCAGTTTGAAACATTGTTTAGCATCACTTAGCAAATTACATGTGCTCTCTACACAAGGGCAGGCACATGAGGGCCAAGAAAGGGACCGCAAGCAACAACAGGCTGTTTGTAATGAGCACAGAGCGGAAACAACCGCAATTCACCCGCAATTCACAAAAGTGGAAACAAGCCAAATGTCCATCTACAGCAGAATGGATAAATGATTTGTGATATCTTCATACAGTGGAAACGAATGAACTTCAGCGATATCCACAGCAACATGGATGAATCTCACAGGCATTGTCTGAGTGAAAGAAGCTGTGTGATTCAATTTATACAAAATTCATAAACAGGCAAAACTAAACTCTGTTGTTTAGAGATGGACACAGATGGCTCAATTATAAAGAAAAGCAAGTAGTCGATACTATAAAAGTCAAAATAGTGTTTACCTCTGGTGGGGGATGAAATAAGGTTGTTACCATGAGGGGTGTTATGAGCTACGTTGTGTTCCCCACCCCCCACCCATTCATATATTGAAATCACCACCCCTAGTACCTCAGATTGTGACCATATTTGGAGCTAGGGTCTTTAAGTTAAAATAGTCATTAGGATGGGCCCTAATTCAATATGGCTGGTGTCCTTATAATGAAAAGAGATTAGGACACAGACATGCACCAAGAGGTCTGGGGGGGGGGGGGCGGAAATCATGTGAGGCCCCAGGGAGAAGACTGTCTACAAGCTAAGGAGAGAGGCCACAGAAGAAACTGAACCTGCTGAAACCTTGATCTTGAGATCAACTTCTAGAACTGTGAGGGAATAAATAAATAAATAAATAAATAAATAAATAAATAAATAAATAAATAAATAAATTTCTGTTGTTTAAGACACCCAGTCTGTGGTACTTTGTTATGACAGCCCTAGCAAACTCCTACAAGATCTTCTGGGTGCTTCCAATTTTCTATTTCTTGACTCCGATGGTAACCACACAGGAATTTTCTTTTCCATAAATTTTTAGGTTGTATATTTAAGCTTTATTTATTTTATTTTTCCTTTCCAAGTCTTTTCTCACAGGACTGGTGTGAGACTCTAATGAGAACAAAATCTTTTGCCATGCCCAAGCCAGGCTATTCTTTTCAGGTTTGTTGTTTCATTGTAAAATATAACACATGTACTGATTGACTTTCTGTGTTTCTCTGTAGGCATCTTCTGGACATTTCGTATGAACTGAATCATGTCATGTGTGGTCTTTTATGTTTTCAGTGTGTATCAGCACACCATCCCTTTTTACGAATGTGTAGGTACACCACATCATGTTTATGCACTCGTCAATTGATGGAAATTTGGGCTGTTTGCACTTTTTGGCTATTATCAATAATGTTACTACAAATATGTGTGTACAAGTTTTTGTGCACATATGCTTTCAATTGTCTTTGGGTCTATACCTAGGAGTGGAATTGCTGGGCCATATGCTAATTCTATGTCACTTACTGAAGAACCACAGAAATGTTTCCCACAGTGGCTGCACCATTTTACATCCCCATCAGCAACGCATGAGTGTTTTCATTTCAACACACCTTCGCCAGCGCTTGTTACGCTCTACCTTTTTGATTATTGTCATCCTAGTAAGCGGTAAGTGGTCTCTCGGTGGTTTTGATTTGCATTGTTGTAATGGCTAATGATGTTGAACATCTTTTCATGTACTTTTTACTTCCCATGCATCTCTACTACCTCCATGGAAGGGAGGGTTCTCCCAGTAGAGAAGCATGAAAGTCAGTCTTAGTTCTGAGGAGCTGGCCCTGGCCCTACTCTGGGGCTCTTGGTTTGTCTGGGTCAGTTTCTGTTGCTGCCACCAAACCCTGGAAATCTTATTGGGTCCTCTCACATCACCTTACAGCACCTGTCCTCTGCCTGTTCCATTGAAGGCCTTCTTGACGCCGAGGACTTTCCTACAGAGGGGGTCTTGGCTATACCCGAAATGGGTACTCAAACATCCTGGCATAGTAAACAGAGAGATCCCAGATGGGAGGCCTAGCAGGACCCTGTGGGAGCATCAAGTCCAAATCCTTATCATTCAGAGGGGGAAGCTGAGGTCCCAAGAGGGTGGGGAGCTATCTGAAGTCTCACAGATGTTAGTGCTGGAGCTGTGGGCCAGGCAGGATCCTTCCTGTTGTGCACATTATGGAAAAAATAGAACATTCTTCCCTTTGCACTCTTCTCAAGCAAAGGAGCATGCAGCAAGGACTGTCTTGAGGGGGAAGGGCAAGCACCCGCTGGCTGTAGCTTAGCAAAGAACAAGCCAGAGCTTCATGTTGATGGATAAACAGGGTGCGGCCGCCGAAAGCTGGATTTGACCCACAGTAGCAGGTGCCCTGATCAGGTAGAGCAAGGTCTTCTGCCTGGTGACAGGTTAACCACAGTCACTTGAGAAAAGTAAAGATAAATGGATTTCTCCTCCGAACCCTTTGACCTCTGCAAACCAGGTGCAAAGTATGCTTAGCCCCAGTGGGGTTGCCGGGGGAGGGAAGAAATAATAGGTCTTTTCTTTTCCAGTTTTACAAGCTTTGACCTTCAGCCAGTCCACTTGTTTCCTTAAACCCACTGTCTCACTGTGGCCAGTGGGAGTGGAAAGCCCAGTGTCTGCTGGGACTGGCCCCCTCCCCCAGTAATGTTGTTTCTGTTCCCCTTCGAGGATGGGGCTTTTGGGGCTAAGCTCCAAGCTTCAGTTCAGACTCCCATGAAGGTCACCTCTCCTTCTAGAATGTCAGTGCTGTAAAAAGGCCTGTGGTGCTGAGGAAGTGATCTGGGCTGGGAGACAGAAGCCTGGATTCCTCCCTCAGCTTCTGCACGAACTTACTATGTCACTATGAGCATTCTCTTTTCTGAGTCTCACTTTCCCCATCTATAAAATGGGCTTAAGAACAACTGCATCATACCTTCCTCATGCATCTTGACATATTTCTTAAGTACGAAATGGACAGATAGCCAGTTAATATCCTTAACATAAAAGAGTTACCAATAGCGATAGGCAAAAGACAAACCCCACAATTACAGAATGATTAAAAAAGTCAGTCAGAGTTGTGGCGCCTGGGTGGCTCAGTTGGTTAAGTGTCCGAGTTCAGCTCAGGTTATGATCTCGTGGTTCATGAGTTCGAGCCTGGTGTCGGGCTCTGTGCTGACAGCTCAGAGCCTGGAGCCTGCTTCAGATTCTGTCTCCCTCTCTCTCTATACCTCTTCTACTCACACTGTTTCTCTCTCTCTCTCTCTCTCTCTCTCTCTCTCTTTCTCTCTCAAAAATAAATAAATAAATATTTTTTTAAAAAGTCAGTCAGAGAAAGACAAATATCATAGATTCACTCATGTGGAATTTAAGAAACACAACAGATGAACGGGGGAAGGGAAGGAAAAATAAGACAAAAACACAGGGAGGCAAACCATAAGAGACTCTTAAATATAGAGAACAAACTGAGGGCTGCTGTAAGAGAGGTGGGAGGGAGGATGGGCTAAATGTGTGATGGGTATTAAGGAAGGCACTTGTGGGGATGAGCACTGGGTGTCGTATTAAGAGACAAGCCACTGGGTTCTACTCCTGAAACCAAGACTACGCTGTACATTAACTAATTTGAATTTAAGTTAAAAAATTAAAAAAAAAATAAAAAAATCTGTTCATCAGTTAAAAAAATAAAAATGAAAAATAAATGCAAACAAAAAGCCCACAAAAATAAAGAAAGCAAATAATTATTAAATATACAAAAACTTCAACCTAATAAAAAATACAAAATGAAACAAAAAATTATCTTCACTTATTGGGGCTGCAAAAGAAGGGTGAGCGAGTAAATTAGGACACCATGTGTGGCAGGCAATTCAGCAACACATATAACATTTGTGCAAAGGGTGTATACTATAGTCCTGGGGTGTACCCTAAGAAAGCCATTGACATACATGCAAAAATATAAATGCATCCCATCATATTCTTTGAAAAGTGTGTTTAGAATAATTAAGATTGTGATTTTTTATTAAAAACAAACTTCCACAGTGCTTTAAAAAATATAGCCAATTCAAAAACATGCCCATATTAAGGTAAAAAACAGTTTTTCTAATTTCTCTTCTTACTACTTATCCAAGTCAAAAATTTCACAAAGTTGACAGATTTTCCATTTGTATTCCTTTGCTGCAGAATCCAGAAATACCCAAATCACATATTAAGTATATTTAAGTGTCAGAATTTGACACTGTCCTACAGATGGAAAACCTACAATTGCAAAGGAAAAGTCTACACAGGTTTAAGTCTACAAATCTTTAAACTTAGAACATCTACGTGCTTTTTACATTATTTTTATACTTTTTATATGTATGGAATATTTCACAATAAATGTTGAAAAAGAAAGTGCATTATCGATGGAAAATTATTAGGTAAGGGTGACTATCATGGCTCTGCTTATAATGGCAAAAATAATGAGAAGAGATTTTGCTTGGTATGTTGTTATAATGACGCCCCCAATGAATTATACCTCCCTGTGTCCATCCTCCTTTGTGATGTAATATTGCTGTTCCCTTCATCAAGCGGTAGGGTGAATTTTCCCACCCATTTGACCCTGGGCTGGACTTGTGACTTGCCTTGCCCAGTGCAATGCATCAGAAAGGATACTGTGTGATTTCCAAGTCTGGGCCTTGCGACATCTTGAAGTTTCCATTTCCATCCTCTTGGAATCCTTAGGCCACTATGCCACCCTCCAGGGTTGGAAGGGGAGACACATTCAGTAAACGGTTTACCCTGTAGGCTTGGGGTGCTCAGAGGCTGCATGTTTCAAAGAAAAGACTAGCCTGCCACTGGCTCCTGAGAGACAACCTGTGAGCCTTTGGATCATCCTGCCTGAATGCATTTATGTGGGCCTGGGGCTTTGGGTCATGCTGTATCAGTTTGACCTCTGGAGGGCTGGAGTCTGAGTAGTCCAGTTACATGGGCACTACATGTTTCCATGCCTGACCTGCGATAAAGACCTTGGACGCTAAGGCTCAGTGAGCTTCCCTGATTGTCTGCAGCTTCATGAGGGAGCCCAGGAGAGCCCAGCAGAAGGACAGCAGGCCTACCTGCAAAATCATGAGAAATAACACATCATTGTTATTTTAAGGCACCAAGGTTTGCAGTGATTCATTAGTACTCATAGGTAGCTGACATAGTAAATAATAAAAAATAGGCAACTGGTTAAAGAAATTATCATATATCTATACATTGAAATACTGAGACGTTCTCTACAATGCGGATATGGATTCTAACCATATTAAATGGAACTGTGTTCACTACGTATTTCAAGAAATGAAATGTTATAAATAAATACGTATAACATAATCCTATTTTGAAAGAAATTAACATATATGTGCTTATATATAAATAAATGATTGGAGGCTTCCAGTTTTGGAATGAATAAGTCACGAAAATAAAAGGCACAGCAGAGAGAACATAGTCAATGGTATTTGTAACAGCGTTGTGTGGTGACAGATGGCAGCTACACTTGTGCTGAGCATAGCACAACATATAAAGTTGTTGAGTCACTATGTTGTACACCAGAAAGTAATGTAACATTGTGTGTCAACTATACTCAAATTAAAAAAAAAATTTAAATGTATTATTAGAATAAGCCATATGCGATAGCAGATATTCAACCATTTTTGCCCAGCCCAAACAACAATTTCCCAAGATTCAACTAATATATATCGGTAGAATCAAGGCTGGAAGTACCCACAGCAAAATACTAACTGTGGCTCTGTTTGGGGGGTGAGTACTGGGCGCTGTTTTCTTTTTGGTCATCTGTATTTTTTTGAGTGGTTTCATTTAAATTGTAGTTAACATCCAGTGCAATTTGGTTTCAGGAGTAGAATTCAGTGCTTCACTTAAATACAACACCCAGTACTCATCACAAGGCCATCTCTGTTTTTTTAAGTCTATTTATTTATTTTGAGAGAGAGAGAAAGAGAGAGTAGGGGAGGGTCAGAGAGAGAGAGAGAGAGAGAGAGAGATACAGAGAATCCCAAGCAGTCTCCGTGCTGTTAGTGCAGAGCCTAATGCAGGGCTAGAACCCACAAACCATGAGATCATGACCTGAGCTGAAATCAAGAGTCAGACACTTAACGGACTGAGCCACCAGGCATCCGAAGGTCATCTGTATTTTTAAAATCTTCGTACATTGAACATGTACTTCTTACTGTAGTACGAAGGAGAAACCAAAAGGGAACTCTTTTTCTCCTTTTTATAAACATATGAACAATGCTGACTAGGTGAGGAAACTGAGCTGGGAAGGGAGAAGGGCCTAGTTGGGACCTGGAGCCAGACCCGCATTAGCCTGGGATTTGGCCTTGTGGCCTGTGGCCCAGGTCAAGTTCACACAGGTTCTGGGCAAGGCGAAAGGAGGTTGAGACCAAGAGCTGAGGCTTTTATGTTGGGTGGCTGGCTACAGAGCTGGGTTCATGCTTCGGGTCGGCTTGCCCAGAGCCTTGTTAATCATTGCCTTTTGTTCCCCATAGGTACTGTTGGCCTCAGTCCTTCTCAGGCAAAGGATCAAGGGCAAGTGTGGGAGAGGCAGCCCAGGCCGGCAGTCTCATACACACAGAGTCCACTACCCAGATGGCTGCCTTTCCCTTCAAACTGAAGCATCTCTGGGGGAACAAGGGTGGGGTCTTAGCTCGGAGGACGTGGCAGAGCTGGAATTTGACCCTGGTCTGTCTGTTCCAACCACTGTATTGTATAGCTGCCTCCATTTCATTGATGGACACCTGGCTTCATTTGAAAAGAAATTTGAGACAGCTTAAAAAATGTCTGCAATCTAATACAATAGAAATAGAGAAGCAGGCCTAGAGAAAGCACAAACAACAGTAGAAAATCAAAACAAAGCAAAGAAATGTATGAATATGCAGAACATCAGGGCTACCGTTGACAGGAGGGGTTGTCTCATAGGCTCTGAATTGCCAGGCTGCCAAAGTGAAAAGGGAAAGCCAATTGTCCTTATAATTCTCATTACCAGTGAGAACTTCTTTAGAGGAAACATAACTGTCAAAGAATTCTAAAAGGCATTTATAAATGCTGTTTGATGATACTGGCAACTGTTAGCACTTGACATCTCCCAGTTGCCATTAAAGCTGCCTTTGAGTTTTGATGTCAGTGATGGGGAAGAATTATATCTGTAGCTGTGTCTGTCTCTGTCTGTGTTTGCATCTATGTCACTCTCTGTATCTGTATCTTTATCTGTACCTGTATATGTGTGTCTGTTTGTACCCGTATCTGAGCTCTATCAGTATCTGGGTCTCTATGAGTACTTCTAAATGTGTCTCTACTTGTATTTCCTTCTGTGTCTCAGTCTGTACCTGTATCTCTGTTTCTATCTTACATATCTATGTCTTTATAAATATCAGTGTCTGTATCTCTATCTGTACCTGTATCTGTATCTGTAAGATACTTTTATCTAATACTTACCTGGCAGGGGAGATACTGTGATCATGAAGGTGGTTTTCCCAGGGTGAGGCTTATTCATTGCACTTCAGATGTGCTGACACCTGTGATGTCCCCAAGTGTGGGAAACTCAACTGCATCATTTGTGGGAGTGGGGGACTGGGTTCGTGCTTAAAGAAAAAAAAGGTACTTGTATCTACATCTAATAAGTACCTGTATCTGTGTCTCTATCTGTACCTGTGTCTGAATCTCTATATGTACCTGTATATATGACTCTATTTGTATCTGAATCTGTGTTTCTATTTGTACCCATGTGTGTATGCAGTATCTTTGTCTATATCTGAGCCGCTCTATGGATTTCTCTCTACACCTGTATTTGGGTCTCCTAAGTATTGGTGTCTTTGTCTCTATCTTTACCTGTATCTGTCCCTCTATTTGTAACTGTATCTGGGTCTGTATCTGTATAGGAATCAGTGTTTCTTATTGTACATATATCTATGTCTCAGTGTGTACCTGTATTCTTTCTCTATCTGCACCTATGTGTGTCCATCTGTACCTATAATTGGGTCTCCATCTTTAATTGTATTGTGTCTTTGTCACTGTATCTGAGTCTCTATCTGTACTTATTATCTTTGTTTTCATCAATACCTGTATTTGGGTTTATCCTTACTTCTGTCTGAACTATATATGTACTTGTATCTATGTCATTAACATGTCTGGATCTGTGTTTCTATCTGTACTTGTATCTGTACAGAGAGAGGTACCTGTATCCCTGCTTCAATCTGTACCTGTATCTGGGTCCTTATAAATACCTGCATATGTGTACTTTCATTTGGCTCTCCACTGGACAAGTATCAGTATTTCTGTGTCTCTATATCCAACAGTATCTGTGTCCCTATCTGTACTGGTATTTGTCTCTATTTGTAATGTAACTTTGCATCTGTATCGATTTCTGTAACAATACCTGTGTCTTTATTTGTATCAGTATCTTTCTCCTATAAGTAATTGTATCTTGGTCTCTATCTGTAATGGTAAATAAGTCTCTCTACTTGTACTACTGTCTTTGTTTCTACCTGCACCTGTATCTGCGTCGCTATCTGTACCTGTGTCTGGATCTGTCTGTATACATGAAGCTATGTCTTTATCTGTACCTGTATTTGTGTTTCTACATGGATTTGTGTCCCTATGTGAAACTGAATCTATTTGACAAACTTATCCATGTCTTTATCTGTGCTTCAAACTGTATCTTTAACTGGTACTTGGTCTCTCTCTATTCTAGAGACATAGATTCTCTACCCGTACCTGTATCTGGGTTTCTATCTGCACCCAAATAATCTGTGTCTATGTATGTACCTGTATCTATGTCTCTGTATGTGTATCTGCTTCTATATCATACCTGTATCTACCTCTCTGGTCATACCTGTAGCAGGGTTTCTACCTGTACCTGTATCTGTATATGTGTGTCTAATTGTATCTGTGTCTGTCTTTTTAACTACCTCTATCTGTGCCCATAAGTACCTATGTCTTTCCATTTATATCAGCGACTGTTTCTCTATTTGTACTTGTATTTGTGTCTGTATTTGTATTCGCATCTGTATCTATAATTGTATGTGTGTAACTATGTCTCTGTCTATGCCTGTATCTGTGCTTCTCTCCATACTTCAGTATGTCTCCATGTGCACTTGTTTCTCTATCTATATGAGTATCAGTCACTGTGTCTATCTGTACCAGTTTTAGTATCTCTACAAGTACCAGTATCTGGTTTTCAGTAGGTGTGTGGGTCTCCATCTGTATCTGTAGGTGGGTCTCTATCTATACTAGTATCTGTGTCTCTAACTGTATCTGTAAATGGGTATCTATTTGTACCTGTATCTGGTTGTCTATCTGTTCACTTATCTGCATTTCTATAAGAACCAGTATCTGTGTCTTCCTAGGTACCTGGGTCAATATCTATCTTTTCCTAAATCTGTGTCTCCATCTGTACCTGTATCTGCATCTCTCTTTTCCTGTATTGAGGTCTCTTGTTTCTGTATCTGCATCTCCATCTGTTCCTGTAGCTGGGTCTCTATCAGCCTGTACCAGTATCTTCATCTGTCGTTGTATTTGTGCCTCTATCTGCAAATTTGTACCTTTCCCTGTACTGTACCCTCATCTGTGTCTCTATCCATATTGCTTTCTGGATCTTTATCTCTACCTACATCTGGGCTTTTGTATCTATACTTTTTCTCTGTCTGTGCCCTTATCTGGGTCTCTGTACCTCTATGTGTGTCTACATCTGTACCTGTTACTGGCTCTGTCTTTACCTGTATCTGTGTCTCTATCTATCCCTGTACTATTCTATTTGTTCCTATATTTTTGGGTCTGTATGTACTTGAATCTTGACTCTCTCTATACCTCTACCTATGTCTCAACCCGAATCCGTTTCTATGCATTTATCTGTACTGGTATCTGATCTCATTCTGTACATTTTTTTGTCTCTACTTATCCCTGTATCTGGGTCACTATCTCTATCTGTATTTACATGTGACTATATCTGAATCTATATCTCTATCTGGAAATGTATCTCGATCTAGATCTGTCCTTGTGTCTATCTCTACCTGTATCTGTATCTGTATTTTTGCCTTTCTGTATATCTGTATCTCTATCTCTATCTGTCAGTGTCTGTGTTACTGTATTTTTACCTATTTCTAGTTCTCTGTGCATATTTGTATCAGTGTCTCTAATCATACATATGGATATATGTGTCCGGTCTCTATTTGAATCTTTATCTGTGTCTCTATCTGGACCTATGTACAGATGTCTACCTGTTCCTGAATCTGTGTCTCTATATGTAATTCTTTCTAGGGCTCTCTTTCTTCATACCTGTATCTGGTTATGTATCTCTACCTGTTCCTCAGTGTCTATGTTTATCTGTATGTATCTTAACTGGTCTCCATTGTGATCTGTGTTTCTATCTTTATCTGTATCTGTGTCTCTCTACATTGTATCTGTATCTCTATCTGCACCTGTATCTTTGTCTCTATCTCCATATCCACCCCCATCTGTGTCTCCATCTGTACCTGTATCTACCTGTATACAAGTACCTTTGTCTGTGTCTGTATTTGTACCTGCATGTGTGTCTCTATCTGTTCCTATAGCTGGGTGTCTATCTGTACCTCTCTCTCTCGTATGTGTGTCCCTATATATACCTGTATCTGTTTGTCTATCTATACCTGTATCTGTGTCTCTATTTGTCCCTGTGTCTGGGTCTATATCTGTGTCAAGGGACATTGAAGATGCTCTGAGACTTGCAGGAAGGATTATAAAATCTGCCTGCTAGCTCTGCTGCTAGATCCACCATTGTTTTGTATTATATTAGTTTCCTGAGACTTCTGTAAGAAATTACCACAAGGTGGGTGGCTTAAACAAGTGAAATTTATTGTCCTAATGTTCTGATGGTTAAAATCTGAGGTCAATATTCTGGCAGGGATAATTCCTTCTGAGGGCTGGAAGGAAGAATCTGTTCCACGTCTCTCCCCTAGCTTCTGGTGGTTTGCTGGAAATCTTTGCAATTCCTTTGCTTGTACAATCATCGCTCTGATGTCTGCCTTCATTGTCACATGGTGTTCTTCCTGTGTGCGTGCCACTGTGTCCAAATTTCCCCTTTTTATAAGGACACCAGTCACACTGAGTTAGGGCCCACCCTAATGACCTCATCTTAACTAATGACATCCGCATTAACCTTATTTCCAAATAAAGTCACATTCTGGAGTGTGCTGGTTGGGAATTCATATGAATTTTTTTGGAACACAATTCAATCACGTAACAATCATTTTTTTCCTTTATTTCACTGCTAAGCCCATACCTTTACAAACTCGTGACTCCATCCTTTAGTATGGCTCTTCTCTGGGCTCTCATTTGGGCTTGGGACAGCTAGTTGAGAAGACCACTGTCATTATTTGGGGAATGTAGCTCCAGGCAACCCAGAAGACAGGCTAGTGCAAGGGTCTAGGGGAAGAGTGGATCTGTGCACAGAGGTGCTCCATCATGGGGACCTGGAACTGACACCTGGGAGTAGAATCAGTCAGTTGGATTGGGTGATGCTGCAGTAAGAAACAACTGCAAAATCTCAGAGAAAAATCGCAACAAAGATTTATTTCTCACTTAGTCACTTATGCTGATTGCAGCTCAGTTGATGGTTAGCTCCATATCATTCTCAGAGCTCAGGCTGAGGGAGGCTCTGACCTCATGATTCCAGTAACACTGAAGCAGAAAAAAAGGAAACATGGCCTATTATATACTGTTTTTTCTGTTTCTGCTCAGAAGTGAAACACCACCCTGTGTTCATAAACCATCAGCCGGAGCAGGTCACTTGGTCGCACCTAATCTCAAGGGATCAGGGAAATTCAATTCTATCATATGCCTACAAAAAGAATTGGAAATATTTGCAAAAAAGCAGGCCTTTGAAGCCTGGGAAGGGCTTCTGCCTCTCTCTGCCCCACATTGCTCTTCCGAGGGTAACCATATGTCCTGGTTAGCCAAGGCAATTTCTACATACTCCTCCAGCCTAAATATTAGTAGTGCTCTTTCAGTCTTTAAAGAGTCCCTGTTTGGACAAATAGTCTATGATTGTACTCCTCTTTGGTGGCAAGAGATAAAAACAGTCTGTGTACAGGGAGGTAGATGCTATTAGAAAGGGAGACACCCTGGTAGACCATATGCTAAACTGATAAAGTCACTTCTGGTTACATGTTCCTTTTTGTGTTTCTTTACGTTTTATTACCCTGTAGCACTCAAGTGAATCTTTAGATATCTAACATGGTCTCAGTTGTGTCCTGGGGTGAGGAAAAGGGCATGTGTTGGCAATGGTGACAAGCGAGGGACTTCCAAGGTAGGCAAATTATCAGGGTGAGTGTAATGGGCCTGCATTGTTCTCTCCTACCCCGAAGTCTTCTAGCAATGACCATGGAGGTTCTGGGGTTTGTGAGATGGCACTTTCTCAAACATAGCTTCACTGGTGACACCCATTTCTCTTCCATTTGCTTTTTCCAGCCTAGTGAGGAAGCCACTTCCAGCCCAGAGCTGATATCTCAGTACAGAGAAGCAAGGGTGGGCAAGAAGCCCCTTACTATCTTGAACCAGGAAAGAAAATGGGGAATCCCCTGTGGAAGCCAGGGGAGCCAGCCCAACCTCTTTGTCACTAGGAGGTTGTCTTTTTTCTCCCCATCACATCTTCCTGCCTCAGGGCCTTCGTACTTACTCTTTCCTCTTCCTGAAATGCCCTCTCTCTATTCCCTCATATCTGGCTCCTCATACTTCTGGATTTGGCTAAAATGTTCCCTCCGTAGAGACACTACCTGTTATTATCCTATGTCAGTAGATTATCCTTTTCTTCCATTGTCTGTCATGGCACTCCATTCATGAAATTGTCACAGTATTTGACTATTTCTTTGTTCAGTTTTGTTTCCACTTTAGACTATAAACTCCATAAAGGTAGAAACTATACTTGTATCCTGCAGCCTAGCAGAATGCTTGGTGCTTAGTAGGCCCTCAGCATATATTTGCAAAATAAAAAAATGAATGATTAAATAGATGAGTGATTGTATGCATTTGAGCTCAGTTTCTAAGGATATGCACACTTTCTGGCCTTGAGCAACAGTGTAGGAAGATGAGAAGCACCCTGAAAAATCAAACTTGAATTGTAGTTCAGAATGGCCATTCCTAGCAGGTCAGACACGCAAAACTGAAAATGATCTGGAGGTCAGAGTAGAACTCAATAAATATACAGAAACATTATTGGAATATATCAAAGGGTAGTCTTTATCTGAGAAGGGCAGCAGGCCCTTTGGAGTATTTATTGATATTGGTCACACAGAAATGCCGTTTGTGTGACTCCATTTGGTGTGTGCATGTGCATACCCACACAGACACACGCAGAGACGAGACTGTTTGCAGGTGGCTTTGTGGCCACCTGCATGTAGAAAATATGCAGACACTCAGTGCAGGGATGATTAGCCCCATTTTTCAAAAAAGGAAACTAAGGCTCAAACATGTTAAGTTCACTGTCTAAGATCGCACTGCAAATAGGTAGAGCAGGCAGGCTGATCGCAACCTCCCGCTTACCCACTGCTGGACTCTCATTAGGTGGAGGGTGGGGAGTGGAGCCCAAGGTTTGTGCTTGAGCAGTGCTCTTGTTGGTGATACAGATATAAGTGTACCTGCTTTGTTATCAACCGTGGGAGGGTCCGAATCTCTGTGCTGCATGGTGAGTGAGAGTACTTACATTGAAAAAGTTCCCCCGATAATTCAGAGACTTTCCTCCTTTCAAGGGGGCTTCCTCCAAACCATTTATGCCCTGAGAACTGCTACATTAGAAGATATGTGGAAAACAAGTTATCAAGGAACTGACTTTCATTTGATAAGTTCACTATAAAAACCACTGAACATGTTCCCAACTAGAGGCCAGTGATACCTACATACCTCAAACTCGCATGATCACTGAGAATTAAGAAGCTTCAAAGTGGCTGTGAGGCTTGTGAGTGTCTCAAGTGGCTCCTGAATGATAAAAGGAAAAGGCAGTTCTGTTTGGTGGAATGTTGATATTCTGCATACTTGGTATGCACCAGTCCTCTGGAACAAGATCATGGAGGTCTGGGGATTCACATCAATTCTGTTTGGCAGACACATGTATTAACCAGAACATACCATCTTATCTCCCAGGCCACTGCAGAGATTTTATTGAAAATACATTCACTGTCTTTCTCAAACGTTTCTCATGTGTGGGCCACTCACAAAGGACTCTAGGCTTGAATTCTATCCATCGCATGAAGGGCTTGCCCACTTTGAAAAGGGTTACCTCAAAAAGGGGTTAAAAGCAAAGACTTCTGTTTACTCTAAAACCTGTTTAATGAATGGGTTTTACATATGTGTGTGAGCCAAGGAACCAGGCTGCAGGGCCCTCTGCCTGCACCGCATTCCTCAAATACTCACACTTGTAAAATAAAAAAAAAAAAGTTTGTTTCTGATTGATTTTTGAGGGTCTGTAAAATAAATTACATGGAAAAAACCTATAACCTTAAAGTACCCAAAAGTCCAAGGTGGAAAACTCACAAGTCAAACTCCTATGCACTGTTTCCTAGAGGTTCTTCAGAATAATAACCCCCATGGTCATGATTCGCTTTCACATTCAGCTTAGGTGGCACTTCCCATTCCCATATGGGTTAGTCATTCATCCATTTATTCATTCAATAAATATTTATTGAGTATCCACTACATGCCAGGCACTGATCAAGGTGTTGGGTAAACAGACAAGCCAGATAAAAACAGACAAAATTTCCTGTCCTCACAGAGCTGACATTCTGGTTGGGGGATAGTGACAATACAGAAGATAAAGGATTGTATTCCATAGTACATCAGTACGTGCTATGGATAAAAATAAAGCATAAAAAAGGCCAGCAGGTGCCAGATAGTGGAGATGGTGCTGAAATTTGGCACTGAATGTGTGTGCCATTGGGCTGAGAGGAGTGTGTCCCAGGCAGGGAGGACAGCATGTGCAAACACTGTAAGGAGAAGGCAGCTTGGTGTGTGTGAGGAACAGCAAGGAGGCCCATGGGCCTCGAATGGGGTGAGTGAAGGTAGAGTTGAAAAGAATGAGATCACAGAGCGATTCCCTCCATTGTACCATGGAAATGTTCTCTAAGGATCAATACTTGGACAAGGGAAGGGCAGGAAGCAGCATGGAGCAGAGGGACAAGTTGAGCTGTGGTGAAGTCATGACAAAGACACCCCCAACCTGGTGGGGAACTTTGGAGTTATCTTTCTGAATGGTGGAGGAGATACTGTCATTATTCCCCTCCCTAACATCTACCAGTCACTGGATGAGGCTGCCCCTCAGAGCGGCTGTGACCTGGGGCTACGTTGCTCTAGGTACCTGTGGGCAATTCCTGCAAAAGCTGATACTTGATGGAGCAGTCAAGGAAGTTGACACTTGAGAAGCAGCATTCCCAGCAGCTAGAAAACAAGTGCTTTAGTCCTGAACGGCGATTTAGGTGGTGCACCACAGCAGCACCAACTTAGCTATCGCCAAGGACTTACTATAAGCCACACACTCGGCTAAGAACTTTATAAGAATTATCTCATTTATTCCTCACACCAAACCTGTGAATTATGTGTTATTCTTAGCTTCATTTTTATGGAAGATACCCAGAGAGATTGAGTAGCCTGTTCAAGGTCCTCCACTTATGTCGCTAGGTGGACTTTCCAATGCAGATGTCCAACCCTAAAGCATGGGCTCCTGACCACTGGATCTACTTCCCTTGTTCTGGAGTCAACAGAGGTGTGGAGTCATATCAAGTGGGTGACTACTCTCCCCATCTTCCTGGCCCATTCTCTCTGTTCTGTCCTGATGCTGTCGAATTTCTGGGCCCCGATGCAGGGTCCCTAGTACCTCTGGGTGCAGCTCTTCTCTACAGAGTCAGCCCCTGCTCCAGTCTGTTTGGGTGCCTTGGAAACTTGCCCAGCCATAGATCTCTGATGAGAGGGCTTATGACACTGAAGATATCAGGAGTGAACAGAGCCTCAGAGATCTGGCCCAATTCTGTTTTCATAGGGTGCAAATTTGAAGTCTGGGACTGGCCCATAGTTGAAAGCTAGGAGTGACAGGGTGGAAGCAGACGGAGTTGAATCCTCTCAAAATCATATGTTGATGTTCTGACCCCCAATACCTCAAAATGTGACTGTATTTGGAGACAACGTCTTTAAAGAAGTAATTAAGATAAAATTAGGCTGTTAGGGTGGGCCCTAATCCAATATGACTGGTGTCTTTATAACACAAGGACGTTAGGACACAGATATGTACAGACAGAAGACTATGTGACTTTGAGATCAGACTTCTAGCCTCCAGAATATGAGAAAATAGATGTTTGTTGTTTAAGTTGTCCAGTCTATGGAATTTTGTTATGGCAGCCCAGGAAAACTCATACATCAGTCCTGCCGACTGGCAGGCCCATGCACTTACCTCAGCACTATTCATTATGGCTCTGCATTGCTCATTGAAACTTAGCTTGGTGTAGGGCCAGGAGCACTAGCCTTGGAGTCAAAAACTCTGAGGGCTTTCTTCTCTTCTAACCAGTGATGTAAACTTCTATGTCCCCATCTGGAAACAGAAAGAAATGAAGAACACTTCCTTCCTAAGGGCTCATGCAGTGTCTAGGCACTGTGTCGACACTTTCAAGTGCCTGGTGAGAACGTTGGAGGATCCAAGGAAAGAGAGGCTTTTGTCATCATAAACCTAAGCACTTAATCAGAGCATCTTGTAACACAAAAGGAACCTGGACTGTAATGAATGGTACCACATGCCTAACCCATTTCCAGAAAAAATAGAAAAACACACATGAGAGGCACGTCATGGGCCTGGATCACTGTCCTGGGCAACTGGCCACACTCTTCAGTTGCCAGGTGCAACTATGCCAGATTGGCACAGAGGAACCTGAGGGTAAATAGGCCTTGTGCTAGGCAGTGGTGTCTGGAATAGCCTGACTCATTCCCCAGCTGCCTTCATGAGATTGGTGCACCTCCACCCCCAGCAATGAGAGGAGAGAGAGACAGAGAGAGAGAGAGAGAGAGAGAGAGAGAGAGAGAACTAAAGAATAAGAAGAAGAAAAGTGGAGGAGGAAGGGAGAAGGAAGAGGAGGGGAACAGAGAGACAAAAAAAGAGAAGAGAAGGAGAAGAAGAGAGTGTGAGCAAACTGTCTATGCCTCTGTGCCTCTGGAGGTTAGGGGCATAGCCATGTAGCACCACTCCTGGGGCTCAAGCAGAGTGGGAATTTTAGCCCCTCTGAGCCACATGGAATGGGCAGGGATGTCATATAATAATTATTATACTAACAATAACATTACCAGTTATTAAGGGGAGGCAGTACATCACCAAAACCCACTATTTTTTTCCCTTAGAGTTGCAGAGCCCACGTATCTGTATTGTCACTTCATCCTGAAGTTTGAGGTTCACAGTGGGAGTAAGGTGGGGCAGTAGCTCACTCTACCTAAACCCTCAAGTGGTTGGACTGGAAGCTAGCAGATTCATCCCTCTCTGGGAGATAGCTGTACAGCGATGGGAACCTTCTACTTATATGGTATTCCCATCTCAGTCTCAGAACACTTGGAAAATCCAGTTAGTTACTATAGGTGTCTCAAAAACCAGTAGAGTTCGCTGATCTTGAAAGGTATTTCGCCTCTGGCTAGGGGCAAGTCTTGATAAATTCTCCTAGTTGCACAACAGAACTCTGAGAATTTACCTTGCTAGGAGTCAGAGCCCAGGGTGTCTTCCTCATAGCTACAGTTGAATTAGCATTAACACCATTTTACTAACTGTAATGGATATATGCTTTTTTAAGTTGACACCTTCATTTGAACCAAATTATAATAAAGTGTCAAAATTCATGCAGAAAAAGGATAGAAAATGCAACAAGAAATAGAAACACATTTGGAGTCAAGAGATTTATCTCTCTTGGCACATAGCAGAACAAATAGACAAAAGATAAACACAAATATATAGAAGATCTAAACAATATGATAAAATCTATCTACATTTATCATCTTTTGCTAGGTTATGCTGTGGTAAGAAACAACCTCCAAGGACCAGTGGTTTGCAAGAGCAAACATTTATTTCTTGATCACATTACATGTTGGTTGGCGTAGGCTTTGGTTCTGCTCCGTCTGAAATCCAGTGAAGGAGGAGCCCCTCTCCAGGATGTGTCGGCATTGCTCCAGAGGGAAAAGAACAATGGCGCAGCCAGTGATGGCTCTTAAAATTTCTGGTCCTTGTGGCCTCAGACTGCTTCCTTCAGGTCCTTGTGGCCTCAGACCACTTCCATTCATATTTCCCTGACCAAAGTAAGTCATATGGCCAAGCCTAATGTCACTGAGATGATGGGAAGTATATTCCATTCACAGGATGGCACCACAAGTCACATGCTAGTGGGCAGGGATAGTGTAGTTTTTTTACATGGACAGCAGCAGAAAGTTGGGAACAATATTATAATCTATCACAATATGTGGTTGATATATATCATATTCTATACTGTGTAATCATAAAATTCAGGTTGTCAGTACCCCTCCATACTCACAAGAATAGAACATATATTGGGCCATAAAGAAAACATCAGTGTATTCTAAAATGTAGAAAGGGAATGTTGCTTTCAAATCCTCCAAATGAGAACAATTAGAGAAGCTAGAAAAGCATTAAGATACCCTGCCTGAGAACATCACAAAGCTACCAAGGCAGAAAGAATTTATAGGGCCAGGGTCTGGAAGAGAAGGGAAGCCCAGGGAGCAGTGCCTGGAATTTGGCTTTTTTTCTTTCAAGGGGAAAGTGCCAATTCTAAAAAGCCACAGCGGAGAGGATGAGAAGTTGTGCAGATTCAGGGTGTCGGGGGACAAAATTAGAGTCCAGGACCCACTAAAGAAGAGACTTGGTAACTCCTTCCCACCCCCCACCCCAGGTTTTGAGCTGGGATCCTGAAGGAATCTTACATTCTAAGAATAAGCATTAGCCAGAACTATATTAGCCCTACAAAGGACAGAACGTCAGTTTAAAGTCATCTGAATCCCTAATTGGATTAATCTAATTTATTCCTAGGCCAGTTATCTGCTCGAAACAAAACTACAGTGTAATATATCATTAACTGCAGCTTCACAATATCATGGTATCTTTTAAATTTTTTATAAACAGTATTTGGCACTTAGTAAAAGAATAACTAGTGATGCAAGAAGTCAAGATTTAGCTCAAAACCTAAAGGAAAAATGGACAATTGAAACCAACTCTTTATTCCTAGTTTTCTTAGAGTTTCTTTTTAAAAATCATGAACGGCTACTGGATTTTGTTGAATGTGTTTTCTGCATCAATTTATATGGTCATAGGATTTTTCTTCTTTAGTTTGCTGATGTGGTGGCTTACATTAATTGAGTTGGAATGTTGAACCAGCCTTGCATACCTGGAATAAATCCTGCTTGGTCATGGTATATAATATTTTTATATATTGATTTATATATATATATATTTTATATATTGATATATTTTATATATTATATATTTATATATATAATATTTTATATATTTAAAATTTTATAAAAATATTTAATGTTTTTATATATTGTTTGATTTGATTTGCTAATAGTTTTGTGGATTTTTGCATCTATGTTCATGAGAGATACTGACCTGTAGTTTTCCTTTATTGTCATGTCTTTGTCTGGCTTTGGTATTAGTGTAATTCTGGCCTTGTAGAATGAGTCAGAAGTATTCCCTCTGCTTCTAGGTTCTGGAAGAGACTGTGGAGTATTGTACTCGTTTTTCCTTGAATGTTTGGTATAGTTCACCGGTTAAATCATCTGGGCCTCATGCTTTCTGTTTTGGAAGATTTATAATTATTGATTCAATTTCCTTTATACAGGCCTCCTCATATATATTTCTTCTTGCATGAATTTGGTAGTTTGTATCTTTCAAGAATTGATCTATTTCATCTACGTTATATGTATGGGCATAAAGTTGTTTTTGGTGTTCAATATCCTAGAGTCCATGGGATTAATAATGATGGATATTCTTTCATTTCTGAGCTTAGTAATTTGTACCTTTTCTCTTTTTTTCTTGGTTATCCTGCCTAAAGTTTTATCAATTTTATTGATCTTCTGTAGGAATTAGCTTTGGGTTTAGTTGATTTTTTTTCACTTGTTTTCCTGTTTTCAATTTCATTGATTTCTGCTTCAATTTTTATTATTTCTTTTCTTCCTCATTCCTTTAGGCTTAAATTGCTCTTCTTTTTCTATTTTCCTAACATAGAAGCTTAGATGATTGATTTTAGATCTTTCTTCTTTTCTAATGTATGCATTCAATGCTATAAAATTCCCTCTAAGCATTGTTTTTGCTGCATCCTACAGACTTTGATAAATGTATTTTCATTTTCATTTAGTTAAAATTATTTTTAGATTTATTTTAGCCTCCTCCTTTGACCCATGTGTTGTTTATAAGCATGCTGTTTAATCTCCAAATATTTGGCAGTTTTTAAACTACCTTTCTGTTTCTGATTTCTAATTTAATTCCACTGCGGTATGGGAACATACTTTATATGATTTCTTCTTTAAAATCACAAGGTGTATTTTATGGTCCACAATGTGGTTTATATTGGTGAATGTTCCATGCGAGCTTGAGAAATTTGTGTATTCTGTGGTTGTTTGGATGGAGTATTTTTTTTAAGTTTATGTATTTATTTTGAGAGAGAGAGAGGGAGAGGGAGAGAGAGAGAGAACGCACTGGGGGGAGGCAGAGAGAGAGAGAGAGAGGGAGAGAATCCCAAGCAGCATCTGCACCATTAGCACAGAGCCCGATGCGGGGCTTGATCCCATGAACCATGACATCATGACCTGAGCAGAAATCAAGAGTCTGATGCTTAACCGATTGAGCCACCTAGGTGCCCTGGATGGAGTATTTTATTTTCATGCCATATTATCTTTAATTAAGTAAAAGACATTTCCAATCATCTTACCTACAGATTATTTTACCTACTACTCTGGCAGCCAGTCTCTTCAGCAATAGTGAGGTAGATACCTTTTCCTCAGGGAAGAGAAATCCATGTTTTTTTGTTTTTGTTTTTGTTTGGTTTGGTTTTGTTTTTGCCTTTGTCGATAACAAAAATGTTGGAGAGCTGGGTGGGAAAGCTGTTGCCTTTGGCATCTTTCACACAAACCACATCAAAAGAGCCAGGATGTCTCACTCTGTTGGTGAGCACACCAATTTTTCCCAAATTAGCACTTCTCCCATACAGTCTCCAAATTGATCTGAATGGTGTCATTCACCTTAATCAGAGTAGCAGATGGTGTGAGCATCGTGAGTCATCAGATGAGGGATTCCTTTTGTGCCCACAAAGATCTTTCTCACTTTGTACAACTTGTATGTGGCCTCCTCAGGTATAATATGATGGACAGCAAAGCAATCCTTAGTGTCATAGATCACACAGAAATTCTCTCTGGTCTTGTCAGTGCTGATGACATCCATCAACACGGCAGAGTAGGTTATATCCGTTCAGACCTTGCTATTAATCTCAATGGACCACTGCGTGCAGATTGCCTTTACTTTACCTCCTGTTAGAGCATACTTAAGTCTGTTCCTTAGAAAAAGGATGGGGGAAAGACATTCTCTCAGCTTGTGAGTATTGGCGTATGGACCAGGAGCAAACACTTTGTTTAGTTCATCTAGAATCCAGTGCTTTGCAGCTGCTACACACTTCAGATGCTTCTTAGGATCATAAGCCAAGTCTGCACTAGGTACTGCATGGAGTATTTTAAACATGTCTATTAGATAAAATTGATTGATAGTGCTGTTCAGGTCATCTATAGCCCTACTGATTTCCTGCCTGCAGGATCCATCAATTACTGACAGAGGGGGGTTGATGTCTCTAACTATAATTATGGATTTTTGTATTTATTTTTTCAGTTCTATTAATTTTGGCCTTATGAAACAGAGCTGTCCTTATTTGCAGATGGCATGATTTTCTATGTAGAAATCCTCAGGGAATTTATTTATGTATTTATGTATTTATTATTAGTGCATTTTTATTTTTTTAATTTTTAAAAATATAATTTATTGTCAAATTGGCTTATATACAACACCCAGTGCTTATTCCAACAAGTGCCCTCCTCAATGCCCATCACCCGTTTTCCCCCTCCCCCACCCTCCTGTCCACCTTCAGTTTGTTCTCTGTATTTAAGAGTCTCTTATGGTTTGCCTCCCTCCTTCTCTGTTTGTATCTATTTTTTCCACCTCCCTTCCCCCATGGTTTTCTGTTAAGTTTCTCAAGATCTACATATGAGTGAAAACATATGATATCTGTCTTCTGACTGACTTATTTCACTCAGCATAATACCTTCCAGTTTCATCGACATTGCTGCTAATAGCATGATTTCATTCTTTCTCATTGCCAAGTAGTATTCCATTGTATATATAACTCACATCTTCTTTATCCATTCATCAGTTGATGGACATTTAGGCTCTTTCCATAATTTGACTATTGTTGAAAGTGCTGCTATAAACATTGGGGTACATGTGCCCCTATGCATCAGCACTTCTGTATGCCTTGGGTGAATGCCTAGTAGTGCTATTGCTGGGTCGTAGGGTAGTTCTATTTTTAATTTTGTGAGGAACCTCCACACTGTTTTCCAGAGTGGCTGCACCAATTTACATTCCCACCTACAGTGCAAGACAGTTCCTGTTTCTCCACATCCTCTCCAGCATCTGTTGTTTCCTGAATTGTTAATTTAAGCCACTCTGACTGGTGTGAGGTGGTATCTCAGTGTGGCTTTGATTTGTATTTTCCTGATGATGAATGAGGTTGAGCATCATTTCATGTGTCTGTTGACCATCTGTATGTCTTCTTTGGAAAAGTGTCTATTCATGTCTTCTGCCCATTTCTTCACTGGATTATTTGTTTTTCAGGTGTTGGGTTTAGTAAGTTCTTTATCAATTTTGGATAGTAACCCTTTATCCAATATGTCATTTGAAATATCTTTTCCTATTCCATCAGTTGCCTTTTAGTTTTGTTGATTGTTTCCTTTGCAGTGCAGAAGATTTTTCATCTTGATGAGGTCCCAATAGTTTATTTTTGCTTTTAATTCCCTTGGCTTTGGAGATGTGTCAAATAAGAAATTGCTGCGGCTGAGGTCAAAGAGGTTGTTGCCTGCTTTCTCCTCTAGGGTTTTGATGGTTTCCTGTCTCACATTTAGGTCTTTCATCCATTTTGAGTTTATTTTTGTGTATGGTGTAAGAAAGTGGTATAGTTTAAAAAAAACTCTTAGGACTAATAGGTGAGTTCAACAATGTTGCAGGATACAAGATCAACATACAAACATCAATTGCATTTCTATATACTAGCAAGTAACATGTGGAAATGAAAAATTAAAAATTACACTACTATTTAAAATTTCACAGGATGTCTGGGTGGCCAGTCAGTTGAGCGTCTGACTCTTGATTTCAACTCAGGTTGTGATCCCAGGATCATGAGATTGAGCCCCACATCGGGTTCCATGCTGAGTGTGGAGCCTGCTTGGGACTCTCTCTGCCCCTCTCCCCTTTATATATATATATATACACATATATATATATATATATATATATATATA
>NW_024420251.1:829105-829206 GCF_014898765.1 Herpailurus yagouaroundi | reverse complement strand
CTCCCATTTATACACACACACACACATATATATACACAAATATATATATATATATATATATATATATATATATATATATATATACATATACATACAATTTC